>NW_006922936.1:97857-98754 GCF_000298275.1 Orycteropus afer afer | reverse complement strand
GTCATTGGAATTCCAGAACAGGAAGAGAAAAATAAAACCACTGAGAAAATTGTCCAAGATTTTCTGGAGGAGAACTTCCCTGATATGATGAAAGATGAAAATATACCCATTCAGGAAGTCCAACGAACCCCAAACAGGATAGACCTTGGGTTTCTGAGGTGGTTTCACTATGGAACTAGATTGCCCAACCTTCCTTCTAAGGAGTGCCTGGTGGTTTTGAACCGCCAAACTTCTGGTTAGCAGTCTTCTGGTTAGTAGTGCCTTAAGCACTATGAGACCTCACATAAACAAAGCACTATTGTAGAAGAACAGATTAGGAGATATTACACTCCCAGATCTCAAAACCTGCTATGCAGTTACAGTAGTCAAAGCAGCCTGGTATTGGCACAACAACAGACACAGAGACCAGTAATACTGAATTGACAATGAAAAAATAGATCCATCGACTTATGGTCAGCTAATTTTTGACAAAGGGCTAAATTCCATTAAAAAGGAAAGAGATGGTCTATTGAACAAGTGGTACTGGCAAAACTGGATATCCATTTGCAGAAAAATGAAACAAGATCCATACCTCACACTATACACAAAAACTAACTCCAGATGGATCAAAGAGTTAAATGCAAAACCTAAAACTATAAAGTTCCTCAAGGAAAAGCTAGGGACAAATTTAGAGGTCCTAATTTATGGCATAAATAGAGTGTCAAGCATAACCCAAAATGCACAAACAGCAGAAGATAAACTAGATGAATTGGACTTATGGAAATTAAATTTTTATATGCTTTAAAAGGCTTCTCCAAAAAAGAACCTGTTGTTGTTGTTGTTGTTATGTGCCGTCGAGTCAGCCCTGACTCATAGCGACCCCTCCTTGGGTTTCCAAGGCAGTATCACTACGGAAGT
>NW_006922936.1:71524-72545 GCF_000298275.1 Orycteropus afer afer | reverse complement strand
CTTCTATATCCTTCCCTTCAAGGCTCATGGGTCCAGGATTATCTTCTGTTTCTGTGTTAATTGGTTTCCCTTTTCTTTGTTGAAGAGGGTCTGTGCAGTCTTTCTGCCTAGTCTGCCATCTTGCCCCTCCCCCTTAAAGTTTGGTGTCAAGTGTCTTGATTTTAATTTTGTGTTCTCTGTTGTGGGTTCTCTATTGGAAGTACTCTCTTTAGCATTTCTTGTAGGGTTGGTCTGGCTTTTAAAAATTCCCTTAATTTCTGCTCATCTGAGAATGTCTTGATTTCACCATCACATTTCAGGGACAGTTTGGCTGGATGTATCATTCTTGTTTGAAAGTTCTTTTCTTTCAAGGTTATATATGTGCCATCCTATTGGCTTCTTGCCTGCATGGTTTCTACTTAGAAATCAGAGCTTTGGCTCATTGGTTGTCCATTGTAGGTGACATTTAGTTTTTCTCTGCTCTCAAGATTCTTTCTTTGTCTTTAGTTTTGGGGAGTTTGATTATGATATGTCTTGGTGACTTTCTCTTGGGATCTATCCTGTATCGGGTTGGTTGCACTTTTTAGATGGCTATCTTCTCTTCCTTCATGATATGGGGAAATTTTTCTGTTAGCAATTCTTCCACAATTTTCTGTGGGTTTTTTTGCTTCCTCTTGTTCTGGAATTCCACTTAGGCCTATGTTGTTTTTTTCATATCCTATATAATTCTTAGGTTCTCTCCATTAAATCTTTCGTCTGATTTTTCTTCATACAGGCTGATGTCAAGAGATTTGTCTTCTAGTTGGGAAATGTGTTGTTCAACAAGTTCTAGTCTACACTTTTGTCCTTCCATTATATTATCTATCTCATAATTTTAGTGTTCATCTTCTGGATTCCTAATTGCTGTTTTTGTATGAGTTGAATTGTGTGGTTATCTTGTTAATTTGTTCTTCAATGGTTTTCCTGAATTCTTCCAGTTACTGACTGTCTTCTTATTGATTCTGTTTGTGGTTTCCTTGAGCTCTTGGAGAGTCTTATATAT
>NW_006922936.1:68694-71383 GCF_000298275.1 Orycteropus afer afer | reverse complement strand
TTGTTTGTTTGGTTTGAGGTTGTCTGTTGTTGCCTTGACATTTTGAAGTTGTTGTCTTTAATTGTTAGTTTTGTATTGATTTGTTTCACCCTGATCTTATATTTTACTATATCTGAAAGTGTGGAGCATGTGTACTTTTTTGGTTATTAACTTGGCTATACTGGGTTGCTCTCCACCTCTCTCTGTGTTGGTGGAAGCACTGGTGGGAATGTGGGTGCAGGTCTCCATTCAACATCAGGAGGATTTGGAGTTGGAACAAGCTGTTGTTGTCCACCCCCTGTCATTGATCCTGTGATGTAGGAGCTATTGGTATTAGCTGTCTATTAGTTGAGATTTTCAGTTTAATAGCTCCAGTTGCCTGGTGGAGGTTTAATATTTTCCTCCTATTAGACATGGCAGGGGAGAAAAAGAAGAAAGGAGGAGGAGGAGGAAGGAAGAGGGAAAAGGAAGAAGAAGGAGGAGGAGGAGGAGGAAGAAGAAGAAGAAAGGGAAGGAAGAAGAAGAAAGAGGAGGAAGAAGAATAAGAAAGAGGAGGAAGAAGAAGAAAGAGGAGGAAGAAGAAGGAGGAGGAGGAGGAAGAAGAAGAAAGAGGAAGAGGAATAATAAGAAGAAGGAGGAGCAGGAGGAAGAAAGGAGAAGGAGAAGGGGAAGGGAAAGAGGAAGGGGAAGGGGAAGGAGAAGGAAAAGGAGAAGGAGAAGAAGAAGAAAGGCTTCCACAGCAAGCCCTAGAATAGAAAGGTGGAAGGAGTTTTCCACATTTGGGACAAGATAAGTCAGTCAGTGATGCAGGCACAGACAGAGTAGTCTGGGTCCTTATGAGACTTCTACTGATGATGACGTCCTACTGTCAATCAAAGACCCATGGTTCAAAATCAACAGACACCCCAATGGATAGAGAACCACCATTTTCTACTTGGATGAAGAAGTCACAAAATCCAAGTACCCAGGTCCACTCTATGTTAAAAGGGGCTGTTGAAGATTTGAACCTGGGCCCACTGCCCTGCACCCACTTCAGTGGTCCATCTACTCAAAGGGAGTTTCTCACTTTCCCCTTCTGGACTCTACAGAAGCCCAAGCCAAGGAGGGATCTTGATCTGTTTCCCAGTAAGATTATTGTACTCACTCGGAGCCCAAGGTCACCTTGGAAAATTTCCAGTGTGACTATTCTGAGTCCCCAGTTCCTGTGGATTCCTTGATTTTTTTTTTTTTTCTCTTCCTTCCTTTCTACTTGACCTCTTTTGTTTTTCTAATAACTCCTTTCTGTCTCTGTCTCCACTGGATGGGCAGCTTTGTTTATTTTTCCCAGTTGTTTAATCTGCTCTCTTTCTTCGCTTTCACTGAATCTAATACTTTATCTTCTCCTTACTTGTTCATAACTCCTGTATCATTATTTGTATCTGCTGTACCTACCTGTAGGAGCTCTGGTGGCATAATGCCTAAGGCATTTGACTGCTAACCAGAAGGCTGGCAGATCAAATCCACCATCTCGGAAGGAAGATTGGACAATCTACTTCCATAGGGATACCGCCTTGGAAACCCAAGAAGGGGTGTCTATGAGTCAGATCCAACTCGAAGGCAGTGAGTTTGAGTTTTGATTACCTAGTTACTCAGTGTCTCAGTTGGAAGAGGGATCAAACATGCAGGTTATTGGTACAATGCCATCTTCCTTCCTAATATTAATTAATTTTGGAGCCAATTATTTGAAGAATATTTTAGGGCAGTACTCTCAGGGAGTCCTCCAGTCTCAACCAGTTTAGTAGGTCTGGTATTGTTTGTTTAGTTTCAGGGATTTGAGGTTTTGTTCCACAGTTTTCTCCCATTCTAACAGGGTCTATCTGGTCTCAGGATAGATGAAGCTGTGATTCATGCAGACTATCTGTCCTGTAGACTAGTTTCTTCTCTGAGTCTTTGGTTTCCTTTTTTCTCTTTTGCTCTGGAAAAATAGAGACCAATAATGGTATCTTAAGTGGCCACTGGCAAGGTTTTAAGACCTTAGCACTACTTACCAAACTAGGTTATAGAACATAACTTTATGAATTATATTATGCTAATTGACCCAGATACCCTACAAGATTATCATCCTAATCCTTCAAACCCAGAAATCCAATCCCATGAGGTATTTGAGGTATTTAGTTGTGTCCAAGAAATATTCAAAATTGTGCCCCTATGTCCTTTATTATATCTATAAATATATGTGTGTACAGTCACATAGATGCATACGGATATGCATACACCTATATATACACACCTGAACACGTATATAGGGAGTTTTGATTGTGCTGTGGTAAAGCACTGGGCTGCTAACCAAAAGGCTGGAGGTTTGAACCTACTAGCCCCTCCACAGGAGAAAGATGGGGCAGTCTGCTTCCATAAAGATTTGTAGCTTTGGAAACCCTTTGAGATAGTTCAACTCTGTCATAATAGGGTCAGTATGAGTCGAAATTGACTCAGTGTTTTATTTATTTTTCTTTTTGGTTTTGTGCATGATGCTCATATACATACATGTTGTTGTTGTTATGTGCCATCGAGTTGGCCCCGACTCATAGCGACCCCTCCTTGGGTTTCTGAGGCAGTATCACTATGGAAGTCGATTGCCCAACCTCCTTCCAAGGAGTGGCTGGTGGGTTTGTGCCACCAGCCTTCTCGTTAGCAGTCAAGTGCTTTAGGCACTATGCTACCAGAGCTCCTC
>NW_006922936.1:68029-68483 GCF_000298275.1 Orycteropus afer afer | reverse complement strand
GAGGAGTGGCTGGTGGGTTTGAACCGCCAGCCGTCTGGTTAGCAGGCAATTGTCTTAGCCACTATGCTATCCTATGTACTTTTTAGTGACATTATTTTTCTTTGTCAAGTTGTGTACACTTCACTCACCTTTGGTGTTACCTTTCCCATCACCAAAAATAATAAGTATCTACTATCTAGAGAGTGAATCCTCCTCACCGTCACCCCAATGACCACTATTGAGTATTAGTTTCTGTATATTTACTTGTTCATATCTTTTCATAAAAGGAAGAAAATATAATATTTTTTGTGTGTATGATTGATTTATTTCACTCAATGTAATGTCCTCCAGGTTCATCTGTGTTCCAAGATGTTTGGGGAATTTTTCCTTATCATTGAGTAGTATTTCATTGTATGTACATACCACTTTTCATTTATTCATTCATTCATTTTGGGTACTTTGTTGCCATCATTTT
>NW_006922936.1:62636-67319 GCF_000298275.1 Orycteropus afer afer | reverse complement strand
TTTAAAATAATAAAGTGACATATATTTCTTATAAAGGCAAAAAAAAAAAATCAGAAATGTGTAATTCTTGTCCCCACCCACATCCAATTATCAGGACAAGGGGAGGATAGGAGACATATTAACATATGTTAACATATATATTTTCCAAGTCAATATATACAGATTTTCTTCATTCTTTTCGATGTTTACATAATATTACAATGTCTGAATATACTATTATTTTATTCATTTCTTATTAATGGGCCTTTGGGTGGTCCCATTTTTTTCTTATAAACTTTGCTCTGATTATCATACTTGTGCATTTAACTTTGCTCACCTCTTCAGCTATATGTGCAGGATAAATTCCTAGAAGTGGAATTGTTGGATAAAGTAGTAATAGATTATACCATGGTGAATTTTCTAAGTTCATCAAGGACAAGAATCAGGATCACCACAAAGTTGGTTCATATGAGAGGGAGACCAGACATACATCTGCTCTCCAATTTCTTTAACATTTCTGACAACAACCATCTCTGCCATAGCATTCTAATTTTCTGCTGGGTTTTGTAATTCATTGCAGTGGCCACATAGAGCACACAGACCATACTCAAAGTTGTGTGGTTTGTTAGAGAAGTAACAGACTATAATTTGGGATCAAGATCACCTTGTAAGTAACAGGAGAAACTTGGGATTGGGATCAGGAAGTACACAGGAAAGATCTGTAAAGCTTCCCCAGAGTGGGGTGCACATCCCTCCCTTCTTCAGTGCAGAACAGCTTCCAACCTGGACACACTCCCTTCCTGGCTCTGGTCAAACAGGAAGCTTCTAAAAACTTCTGCATTTCAGTTGTTTATATATTCCAGTGTTCTGGTTACCTAGTGCTGCTCCGGCAAGAAATATATCACAAATGGGATGGCCTTAACAAACAGATTATTCTTACAATTTGGAGGCTTCAAGTCCAAGTTCAAAGTGCCAGGCTCTAGAGGCTGGGTGAAAGCCCCTCAACCTTGGGGTTCAGCTCTGCCTCATGCTCCCTGCCCACTGGAGGAGAGGCATTTCTTCACTCAGACAACTGCTGGCTGCTAAGTCTGAGAAGCACCAAGGTTGACAAGTAAAAAGGCACAGTCCTAATGTTACCAAACCACACAGCAGGCCATTAACTTAAGTCCATTGTAAGTCCCAAGGTTGGCAGAGCATAGCAGGCTGCTGAGCAATGACACAGCTACATGCAGGGTCCAAGCGTGCCATAGGCTAGAGAACCATTCCCAAGGTTTCTCCTTAAATACAGGAAGCAGACCGCATCCCAAAAGCAACTACTCAGCAGCTATCTGCTTGTGGTAGATCCCACCATGGAGTTGATTGCTACTCTCATCATGGGAAATTACCACCAGCTGCCCAGCCACTCAACCAGGCCCAGCCAAGTTGACACACAAATATAACTACCACATCCAGTTTTCATCAGTTATAAAACAGAGTCTCCCTCACCAGACCAGAGTTCAACTAATCCTCAATTACCCGTGAGATGTCAGTCAACCCAGATCTTGCACAAAAGTAGCATTTTATGTTGGCAGAGACAGGTTGCTCAGTTGGACAAACGTAAAAAACACTCTGAGTAGAAAGTAACCTGGGAGGTCTCCCAAGTTGTTTTCCCAAAGAACTAGGGCAAAAGTAACAACTCCTCAGGACTTTGGGGGAAATCTCCCAAACTGTTTTTCCAAAGAACCAACATGAAAGGCCACATAAAGGAAGTCATTGTACCACATGTATTTTAAATATAAATATTGCCAAATTACCATCTAGTAAAGATGTACTAATTTATTTTAAAATAATAATAATAATAACTACATACCATCAAATTGACTCCAGTTCATGGTGTCTCTTTGTGTTACAGAGTAGAACTGAGCTGCATAGGGTTTTCTTGGCTTTATTCTTTATGGAAGCAGAATGTCAGGCCTTTCTTCTGCAGTACTGCTGAGTGAACCCCAACCGCCAATTTTTGGTTGGTAGCCAAGTAACTACCCAGGAATCTAACCAATTTATGTTGCTGTTACTACTTGTCATGGAGTTGATTCCAACTCATGGTGACCCCATGTGTGCACAAAAAAGCTCCATAGTGTTTTGTTTTTAATTTTAATTGTGATTTGGGTGAAAGTTTACACAGCAAAATCATTTTCCATACAGCAGTTCACATACACTTTGTCTCATGACATTGACTGCAATTTCCCAAAATGCAACAGCTCCCCTCCCACTTCCTCACCATAGTTACAGCTTCCCTGTGTCCTTCCCTCCCATGCACTCTTGCCCTCGACTTGTCTCCCCGTGCATACACAGCGCTTCTATTCTCCCATAACTCATCTCTCCAAGGAGTGTATCTACCTAATGTAAATATTCAGCTTATATTCCTGTCTTTTGTTTGGCTGGGAGCCACAGGAGTAGGTTCAATTCCAGATCTGAAGGGCAGCTAGGAGCCATAGTCTCAGGGGTTTCACCAGGCTCTATCAGACTAGCAAACCTGCTTCCACATTGTTCTCCCACTCTATCCAGGATCTCCTACATAGCTCCCCCTCCGAGTGGTTGACAGTGGTAGCCAGGCATCATCTAGTTCTTCTGGTCTCATAGTCATATAGGCTGAAGATCGCTTGGTGTACCAGTCCCTTGGACTACTTCTTTCCATGCCTCTTTAGTTTTCTTCATTCTTCTTTGCTCTGAAAGAGGAGAAACACATCATTGCATCTAGATGACCACTTGCAAGTTTTTAAGATCCCAGTTGCTATTTGCCAAAATAGGACGTGGAACATAGTTTTTGTGTAGTATATTATGCCAATTGAGCTTGATGGCTCCAGTGACCATGGTCCCAAGCCCACAGATCCAACTACCCTCTCCCTCTGGATAGGTGGCTGTGGCCAAGAAGTGACTACAACCCTGTCCCTTCTCAGCTCTAATATATACCTGGACATTCTTACAGAACATACAAATATACTTGTAGGAACATTGTCTGCCAACCCTATACATGGTCATGGGCACACTTCCCTGCATAGACATACCTGATCATTCCGCCTGTCCACCAATCTACCCATCTGTAGATCTATGATTGCCATCACTGACAATGAAGTACTGTATGTATAAAAGGGTTCTTCATTGTTGTCTGTACCTCCCATGCACCTCTCTATGTCTTCCTGTTCCTCAAAGCCACCATGTTGAACACTCACATATGATACATTGCTCTTCCCTTCACCCAAATCAATACTTGTCTCTACATATCTAGCAGTGTTCCCTCCCTTCCCCTTCCACCCCTAATAACCAGCAAAGAAAGCTTCCTTCCATATACAAATTTTTCCTTGACTTTTTACAATAATGGACTAATACAATATTTGTCCTTCTGTGATTGACTTATTTCACTCAGCATAACGTCCTACAAGTTCATCCACATTATGCGGTATTTTGCAGATTCTACGCTTTTCTTTAGGGTTGCATAGTATTCCATTGTGTGTATGTACCATAATTTGGTTATCCATTCCTCAGTTGATGGACACCTAGGTTGTTTCCATCTTTTGGCTATTGTAAATAGTGCTGCGATGAACATGGGTGTGCATATATCTGTTCTTGTCATGGCTCTCACTTCTTTAGGGTGTATACCTAGTAATGGAATAGCTGGGTCAGATGGTATTTCTAATTCCAACTTTTGAAGGAATCACCATACTGCTTTCCACAATAGTTGTACCATTTTACAGTCCCACCAGCAGTGTATGAGAGTCCCATTCTCTCCACATCCTCACCAGCATTTGTTATTTTCTGTCTTGTTGAACTTTGCTACTAGTGCTGGGGCCAGATGGTATTTCATTATTGTTTTGATTTGTATCTCTCTAAAGGCTAATGATCATGAACATTTGTTCATGTGTTTGTTGGCCGCTTCAATATCCTCTTTGTTGAACTGTCTATTCATGTCTTCTGCTCATTTTTTAATTGGGTTATTTCTCTTTTTGTTGTTGAGGTCTTGGACTTTTCTATAAATTTTAGAGATAAGTCCCTTGTCAGATATGTCATTGCCAAATATTTTTTTAACCAATCTGTAAATTCTCTTTTGACCCTTTTGGAGAAGTCTTTTGAAGCACATAAAAATATAATTTTTAGAAGTTTCCATTCATCTAGTTTATCATCTGTTGTTTGTGCATTTTGGGTTATGCTTGACAGTCTGTTTATGTGATATATTGGGGTTCCTAAATTTGCCCCTGTTTTTTCCTCGAGGAACTTTATAGTTTTAGCTGTAAAAGCTAAACTACATCCAGATGGATCAAAGACTTAAATGTGAAATTTAAGTCTTTGATCCATCTGGATGTAGTTTTTGTGTATAGTGTGAGGTACAGATCTTGTTTCATTTTTCTGCAAATGGTTATCCATTTTTGCCAGCACCAGTTGTTAAACAGGCAATCTCTTCCCCATTTAATAGATTTCAGCCCTTCGTCAAAGATCAGATCAATAGATCTATTTACGGATTCTCAATTCTATTCCATTGGTGTCTGTCATACCAATATCACAGTTTTGACTACTGGGATCTACAGTATGTTTTAAGATCCAGGAGTGTGAGACCTCATACTTTGTTCTTCTTCAATGTTGTTGTTGTTATGTGCCATTGAGTCGGCCCCGACTCATAGCGACCCCTTCTTGGGTTTCCGAGGCAGTATCACTACGGAAGTAGATTGCCCC
>NW_006922936.1:60353-62536 GCF_000298275.1 Orycteropus afer afer | reverse complement strand
CTACGGAAGTAGATTGCCCCATCTTCCTTCCGAGGAGTGGCTGGTGGGTTTGAACCACCAGCCTTCTGGTTAGCAGTCAAGTGCCTTAGGCACTACACTATCAAGAGCTCTTCTTCAATAGTGCTTTGCTTATCCGAGGCCTCTTCCTTTCCATGTAAAGATAGTGACTGGTTTTTCCATATCCTTAAAGAATGTTAATGGGATCTGGATTGGGATTGTATTGAATGTATAGATTGCTTTGGGTGGAATTGACATTTTCACAATGCTCAATGTTCCCATCCACAAGCATGGTATGTTCTTCCATTTATGTAGATCTCTTATGGTTTCTTGAAGTAGTCTTTTGTAGTTTTGTTTGTAAAGGTCTTTTGTGTCCCTGGTAAGATATATTCCCAAGTGTTCTATTTTTTGGTAGCTGTTGTAAATGATATTGATTTCCTTATTTCCTTTGCAGCAATCTCTTTGCTGGTGTAGAACAATCCAACTGATTTTTTGTATGTTGATTTTGTATCCGGCCACTACGCTAAATCTCTCAATTAGTTCCAATAGATTTTTTTGCTGAATCTCTTAGGTTTTATATGTATAGGATCAAATAAACAGCAAAAAGGGATAGTTTGACTTCTTTCTTGCCAGTTTGGATGCCTTTGATTTACCTTTCTTACCTTATTGCCCTGGCTAGGACTTCCAATACAATGTTGAATACAATACAATATTGAATAGAAGTGGTGATAGAGGGCATCCTTGTCTGGTTCCTGTCCTCAAGGGGAATGGTTTCAGTCTCCCTCCACTGAGAATAATGTTGGCTGTTGGTTTTGCATATATGCCCTTTATTGTCTTCATGACTGTCCCTTCTATTCCTATTTTACTGTAAGTTATTTTTCAATCATGAATGGGTGTTGAACTTTATCAAATGGCTTTTCTGCATCAATTAATAAAATAATGTGGTTCTTTTTCTTCATAATATTTATGTGATGGATGACAACTTTTTTTCCTAATGTTGAACCATCCTTGCATGCTTGATATGAACCCCACTTGGTTATAATGCATTTTTTTTTTAATATGGTGTTAGAGCTAGGATTTTCTTGAAGAATTTTGCATCTATATTCATGAGGAATATTGTTCTGTAGTTTTCCTTTTTAGTGTTGTCTTTGCCCATTTTTGGTATCAATGTTATGCTTGCTTCATAAAATGAATTTGAGAGGATTCTACCCTTTTCTGTGTTTTGGAATATTTTGAATAGGGTTGGTGGCAGTTCTTCTCTGAACATTTGGTAGAATTCTCTGGTGAAACCATCTGGGCCAAGACATTTTTGTGTTGTTGGTAAATTTTTTATGACCTGTTCAATTTCTTATTTTGCTATGGATCTGTTCCACTTTTCAATTTCAGTCTGTGTTAGTATAAGTAAGAAGTGTGTATCTAGAAATATGTCCATTTCTTCTAAATTTTCATATTTGTTGGAGTACATTTCCTCATAGTATACTGATATTATCTTTTTTTATTTAAGTTGGTTCTGTTGTGATGTCACCCAATTCATTTGTTATTTGTTTTATTTGTAATCTCTCCCTCTTTCCCTTTTTCAAATTTGCAATATGTTGCCTGATGTCTTGACTGCTGCTTCCATTGTTGTTGATTGTAGAACCAAGTAACATGAAGTTCTTGACAGCCTCAATCTTTTCTCTATTTATCGTGAAGCTCTTCATTGGACCAGTTGTGAGGATTTTTGTTTTCCTTATATTGAGGTGTGATCCATACTGCAGACTGCAGGCTTTAATCTTCATCAGTAAGTGCTTCAAGTTATCTTCATTTTCAGCAAGGAGTTGTGTCATCTGCATATTACTGGTTGTTAATGAGTCTTCCTCCAATCCTGATGCCATGTTCTTCTTCATATAATTCAGCTTCTTGGATTATTTGCTCAGTTTACAAGATAAATAATTATGGTGAAAGGCTACAACCTTGATGCACTCCCTTTTTGATTTTGAACCATGCAGTATCCTCTTTTTCTGTTTGAACAAGAGCCTCTTAATCTATATACAGGTTCCTCATGAGTACAATCAAGTGTTCTGGAATTCCCTTTCTTCTCAATGTTATCCATAATTTGTTATGTTCCAAACAATCTAATGCTTTTGCATAGTCAGTGAAACATAAGTAAACATCTTTCTAGTATACTTTGTTTCAGCTAAGATCCA
>NW_006922936.1:57809-60043 GCF_000298275.1 Orycteropus afer afer | reverse complement strand
CCTTCAATACCTTTGGTTCTTGATCATATGCCACGTCCTGAAATGGATGAACATTGACAATTCTTTTTGGTACAGTGACTCTGTGTATTCCTTCCAACTTCTTTTGATGTTTCCTGCATCATTCAATATTTTGCCCATAGAATCTTTCAATATTGCAACTCAAGGCTTGAATTTTCCTTCATTCCTTTCAGCTTGAGAAATGCTGACAATGTTCTTCTCTTGTGGTTTTCTAACTCCAGGTCTTTGAACATTTCATTATAATAATTGGCTTTGGCTTCTCAAGCTGTTCTTTGAAATCATATGTTCAGCTCTTTCATCTTGTTATTTCTTCCATTTTCTTTAGCTACTCGCCATTCTAGATCAAGTTTCAGAGTCTCTTCTCATATCCATTTTGATCTTTTCTTCCTTTCTTGTCTTTTTAATGACCTCTTATTTTCACCATGGATGATGTTCTTGATGTTATCCTACAATTCCTCTGGTTTTTGGTCGTTGGTGTTCAATGCATAAAACCTATTCTTTAAATGGTCTCTAAATTCAGGAGAGATATTATCAAGGTCATATTTTGGCTTTCATGGAATTTTTTTAGTTGTCTTCAACTTAATCTTGAACGTGCATATGAGTAGTTGATGGTCTTTTCCACAATCAGCTCCTGGCCTTGTTTAGGCTGAAGATATTGAACTTCACCATCACCTCTTGCCACAGATGTAGTCAGTCTGATTCCTGTGTGTTCCATCTGGTGAAGTCCACATGTATAGCTGTCACTTAGGTTGTTGAAAAAACGTATTTGCAATTCATAAGTCATTGGTCTTGCAAAATTATATCAGGTGATCTGCAGCATTTTTTCCATCACCAAGACTATATTTTCCAACTACCAGTAACTCTTCTTTGTTTCTAACTCTTGCATTCCAGTCAGTAGTGATAATCAACACATCTTGATTGCATGTTTGGTCAATTTCAGACTGCAATAGTTGGTAGAAACCTTTAATTTCCTTATCTTTGGCTTTGAAGGTTGGTACATAGATTTGAATAATAGTAGTAGTAACTGCTCTTCCTTGTAGATGTATGGATATTATCCTATCACTGACAGCATTGTACTTCAGGACAGATCTTGAAATACTCTTTGTGATGATGAATGCCACACCATTTCTCTTCAATTTGTCATTCCCAGCATAGTAAATCATATAGTTGTCTGATTCAAAATGACCAAAACCAGTCCATTTCAGCTCACTAATGCCTAGGACATTGATCTTTATGCATTCCATTTTATTTTTGACAACTTCCAATTTTCCTAGATTCATAATTTGTACATTCCATGTTCCACTTATTAGTGGATGTTTGCATCTGTTTCTACTCATTTTGAGTCATGCCACATCAGCCAGTGGAGGTCCTGAAAGCTTTACTCTATGCAGGGAATACAAATTTGTATTTAGAATGAGTGTCTATTCCCCTTACTGCCCCTTCCATGAAATAAGCAATCCAATGTAATCAACCAACCACCAGGTTGCTGGATGCTCATTCTAAAGAATGGTGACAACACTGAGAGTTGATCTCTGCTCATGGCAAATTAGGCATTCAGTGGTTCTGTAGCCAGGTTGGTCTTGGTGAGTAGAAGTCCTTGTTTTTGAGCCCATGCATAATCTGCATCCATGCCACCATGACTACATTGTTCATGAGTCATTGGCAATGGCTGGGGGTAAATGTTGACTGGTATCTACTGAAGACGTCATCCTATCCAGTTATCCAATTGATTATTAAAAGTCTCTTTTGAGGAGATCCCCCTTCAATAAGCATTCACATGAGACACAAAATGGTTAACAACATTTCTTTACCCATTCAGAGACTTCTTGTGACCAGTTTTCCAATCATGTCCCTTCCAAGTCCCTGACTATCCAGCCAAATTATTGGCCACAGTCCATGAATTTGTATACAGTCACACATCTGGCCACTTCTCCAAAGTAAAATGAGCAACCAGGATCACTGTGGATGGTCTTCCTAATGGAAGTATTACCCTTCACCACTGTCTTCAAGGATGTCACAGAAACCTGTAATTGCTCACTATTGAGTGGTGCTTGTTTATCATACAAAACCAGCTATAAACCAGACATGAGTTTTCTATTCCTCAGCCAACTGATCATAGATAACTCCCTCTGATGTCACAGGTTCACACTGAGAGAAGGTAATGTAGCAGGAATGGGGACTATGGGTGTTTGAGCAATTTTCTCATGCAATTTACT
>NW_006922936.1:54786-57244 GCF_000298275.1 Orycteropus afer afer | reverse complement strand
TCCTTCACCTTATAAAGTATCTCAACAAGGTCCACACCATTGGACCCCTACAAATTTCAACTAGGCGTAAGTTCCCCAATTTTTATCAGGTTTATTTCCCACTCTCTATCTAGAGTAGTTTCTACTTCTTGCTTACTAGATCCAATTGGAATGATGTCATTAATTTAGCTGGCCAGTGTTATGCATTGAGGAGAGAAAAAATTATCACAGTCACTGTGGACTAAATTATGACATAGAGTTGGACAGTTGACGTACCTCTTAGGTAGGACAGTGAAGGTGTGTTGCAGGACTTGCCAATTAAAAGTATACTGCTTTTGGTGTTCTTTAAAAAAATCCAACTCATTGCAAATCCACATGTGTCAGAGTAGAACTCTGTTTCATAGGGTTTTCAATGGCTGGTTTTTCAGAAGTGGATCACCAGGTCTTTCTTCTGAGGCACCTCTGGATAGACTGAACTCTCCCACATTTCAGTTAGCAGGTGAATGGCTTAACTGCTGGCACACTTAGGATCTCTCTGGTGTTCTTTACCAACAGGAATCAAGATAAAAGCTTTTGGACTTCTCCTCAAGATGGTGGCATAGGTAATTGAATGTCCCTATCCCCTAATAAAAATTAAAGAAAAAAGAAACAAAGCAGAACAAAAAATACATTGGAAGTGATGGAATCAGAATCTTGTGAACTAGTTCAAGCAATAATGCACCTATCTGAAAGCTGAAAAGTAGGAAGGTTTTTCCCTTTATCACACAGGGGCCCTTACATCCCAACCCTCACGACAGTGAGACTGGAGCATAAGGAGCTTCTGAGCTGTGAACTGTGAGTTTCAAGCTGCAAACCAGGAACTGCAAACCATGAACCATTCTCCCTTGGTCTACCTAAGTGGAGAATGGACTTAGCTTTTGCTAATGGTATGTTGTGTCAGATTCTTCACATCTGTCTGGAGGATGCCAGAAAAACAGAGGAGTCCTCAGGATCCTAACAGAGAAATCAGTCCCTCTCCCTGCCTCCAGGCAGAATTAAATCCTCCAAGCTCCATGAAACTATTAATTAAATAAATAAATCTAATTAATTGTTGCAAACAATCAGTTTACAGGGGTAGCATTTTGAGAAAAGGCTGTTCCTGGAGAATTGAAAATTTTAAAACAAAAAGGTGGATTTGGAGATCTGCCATCAAATTTCCTATAACTTGCAAAAGAGCTATTGGGATTATTTAGGTACTCTGGAAGGAGATCAGATATTTAAATCAGCTAGGGAAGTAGATGATTAAGGGATGGGCTGCTGATCTTTCCTAGGTGAATTAGGTGCACCAACTAGGTAGAACCTCTCAATCCTCAGCTCCTTCATGGAGGTGGAGAGAGAGGCCCAGTTTCCAGAATAATGCCAGAGATAGCAGTGGACACCAAGGCTTTGGGAGCACACAGTTTACAGAGCAAGCTTAATCTGGTGGTGCTCAGAAGCCCGCAGACAAGTGGAGAGATTTTGACCTTTTCCTAATACTAACTCAGTGCCAGTAGAATTAAAGGGCCAGAGCTCCCTCTAGTGGAATCAGCTTACAAAGATAACAGAATTGGAACACAAATATTGCAAAAAGTACCTGTAGTCAAAATAACAGTTGACTACAGCAATATGTCGGGTTTGACTCGACAGCACAAAACAACAACAACAACAACACAGCAATATCATGGAGGAGATCTGGTGGCATAGTGCCTAAGGCATTTGACCACTAACCAGAAGGTTAGCAGTTCAAATTCACCAGCCACCCCTCGGAAGGAAGATTGGACAGTCAGAAACCCAAGGAGTGGTCGATATGAGTCAAATTGACTTGACAGCAGTGTTTGGTTTTGGTTTTATAGCAATATCAAGTTATAATAATTACACATAAAGAGATGGAGAATCAGATACTTTCTGTACTGTTCTGTTTCTCTGTAAAAAATATGAAGGCACACAAGGAAACAGTGAGTAATATGCCAGTTGAAAGAATAATACAAAGAATCAGAAATCAGTCCTATAGAAGCCCAGATAATGGGAAAAATAGAGGACTTTAAAACAACATTAATTATGCTCAAAGGATTTAAAGAACATACAACAACAAACTAAAGTAATTCAACAAATAATAAAAATCTCAATAAGGAGACAGAAAGAAGTTTTTAAAAGAAAAGAAACAGAACTAAGGAATAAAATAACTGCTATAAAAATTGCAAGAGAGGAATTCAAGAATTGATTTGAGCAGGTAGAAGAATGAAACAGTGAACTAGAAGTCAAGATAACTGAACTTTTATTGAATGCTAAGATAAACAAGAGAAAAAAATAATATGCTACACTAATGAACAATGGAGGATACACAAATCATCTCACAGCATGGATGAGCCTCCCGCTCTTTCGTCGACCCTCCACCTTACCAAGCATGACATCCTTCTCCAGGGAATGGTCCCTTCTGACAACATGACCAAAATAGGTGAGA
>NW_006922936.1:52033-53976 GCF_000298275.1 Orycteropus afer afer | reverse complement strand
ATATCCTCCCACAATTCTTCTGGTTTTCGGTCGTTGGTGTTCAATGCATCAAATCTATTCTTTAGATGGTCTCTAAATTCAGGAGGGATGTATTGAAGATCATATTTTGGCTCTTGTGGACTTGTTTTAATTGTCTTCAACTTCATGTTGAATTTGCATATGAGCAGTTGATGGGCTGTTCCACAATCAGCTCCTGGCCTGGTTTTGGCTGAAGATATGGAGCTTTTCCATTGCCTCTTGCCACAGATGTATTCAATCTGATTCCTGTGTATGCCTTCTCATGAGGTCCATGAGTATAGCCACTGTTTGTGTTGTTGAAAAAAGGTATTTGCAATGAACAAGTCATTGGTCTTGCAAAATTCTCTCATGCAATCTCCAGCGTTATTTCTGTCAACACGACCAAATTTTCTGACTACCAGTGATTCTTCTTTGTTTCCAATTTTTGCACTCCAATCACCAGTGATAAGCAGCACATCTTGATTGCATGATTCATCAATTTCAGACTGCAAAAGTTGATAAAAATCTTCAGTTTCCTCATCTTTTGCTTTGGTGTTTGGTGCATAAATTTGAACAATAGTCATATTAATGGGTCTTCTTTGTAGGTGTATTGATATTATCATATCCCTGACAGCATTGTAATTCAGGACAGATCTTGAAACATCTTTTTGTGATGATGAATGCCACATCATTCCTCTTCAATTGTCATTCCCAGCATAGTATATCATATGGTTGTCTGATTCAAAATCAGTCCATTTCAGCTCACTAATTCCCAGGATATCAGTCTTTATGCAATCCATTACATTTCTGACAACTTTCAATTTTCCTAGATTCATACTTTGTACTTTCCATGTTCTGATTATTAATGGATGCTTGCAGTTGTTTCTCCTCAAAATGCCACTCCAGCATATTGAGGTCCTGAAAGACTTACTTTATCCATATCATTAAGGTTGGTTCTACTCTAATGAGACAGCACTTTCACAGTCCTATTTTGAGTGCCTTCCAGTCCAAGAGCGTAGTCTTCCTGTATTGTTGGACAATGTTTCCAAGCTATTCATAAAGTTGTGCAGTAATGTATCAGACAGTGTTACTTTGCTATTCATAAGGTTTTCCCTGGCCAATTTTTGACAAGTGGATGGCATCCTCCTTCTTCCTAGTCTGTCTTAGTCTGTAAGTTGCATTGAAACCTGTGCACCATGTGCAGCACTGCTGGCATTTGAAACACGAGTGGCACAGCCTCAAGCCTCACAGCAATGTACAAGCCTCACAGGATGACAAACTGACAGAAAAGTTTGTCTCCCTTAGCCATATATTAGGGCTTCTAAATTGGCCCCTAGTTTTTCCTTGAGGAACTTTATAGTTTCAGGTTTCACATTTACGTGAATACAAAAATACTCCATGTGGAGTTAGTTTTTGTGTATGGTGTGGGATACAGATCTTGTTCCATTTTTCTGCAAGTGGATATCCAGTTTTGCGAACACCATTTATTAAACAAACATTGTGTTCTCCATTTAATGGATTTTGGCCCTTTGTCAAAGATCAGTTGACCATAGGTTGATGGATCTATCTCTGGGTTCTCAATTCTATCTCATTGGTCTATGTGTCTGTCATTGTACCAATATCAGGGAGTTTTGACTACTGTAGCTCTATAGTAGGTTTGAGATCTAACATTGTGAGACCTCTTTTGTTCTTCTTCAATAGTGCTTTGCTTATCCAGGGTCTCTTTCCTTCTCATATAAAGCTAGTGATTGATTTTTCCATGTCCTTTGTGATAGTTGAAGATGTGTCAACTTGGCTGGACTCCAGTTGTGAGTGGTGGTTCCCATGATGGATCACATGACTGCGTTCTAAGCGGCCGGTCGGCCTAGGGGGAGTTTCCCCAGGGGTGTGGCCTACCTGCAATACTATCCCAGGGACAAACTGGAAGAACGGCATTCCGGACTATA
>NW_006922936.1:31116-32839 GCF_000298275.1 Orycteropus afer afer | reverse complement strand
TGATTTGAACATTTACCTCAAGTAGATACTCTCCTTGGAAAGAACAATCATGGGAGAAAGATAGATTGCTTATGCACAGGGAGACAGCTCATGGGGCAGGACTCCATGGAGGGATGGACACAGGGAAGAGGAAACTATGGGGAGGAAGTGGGAGGGGAGCAGTTGCATTGTGGTAAAGTGTGGTCAATGTCATGAGACAAAGTATATATGAACTGCTGTACGGAAAGTAAATTTGCTCTGTGAATCTTCACCCAAATCACAATTTAAAAAAGAATAATAGTAAAAAGGACAAAAATATTAATAATTGTTTTTAAACAGACAAATACAAGCAAACTAGTCACCAGAAAAAAAAAAAGCATAAAATAAAAATAGAAAAAGAGGAAAAAATTGGTGGAGGACAGGGCATGGCACCCAGGCTCCGTCTGAGCACACAGACTGCGATGGCCTAGACTGTGGGCCCAGATGGTAGGTGGGAGTGGGGGATGGCTGCACCTCTGTTCACCAAGCAAGAGTGGGGTATAGGAGTAACAAGAGGAATGTTGCACCTTTTCAGTCTTGCAGGTCCGGAGTATCCTTGGGATTGCTGACAATCAGAACGTGTTCTTAAGCCCTAGAAAACTCTGACAGCACTGTCTCTTTAAATATACAAAATAGTCAAGCTGCTTGTAAACCGTCAAAATAGCAGTGTCCTCTGGACCGGCAAAAGTCCACGGCTCAGCCCGCCTTTCTCTTCACCTTCTCTGTTTATTCCACAGCCACCAGAGCAGTCCTCCATGCAGTCCCTGGCTAGCAGGGCTGATTTTTAGTTTTTTAGGTCAATTCTTACGTCCTACCACCACTCAACAATCTCCAAGCTGTCTGTGCTGGGCCGTCAGAGTCACTCAGGATCGCTGCCAGACTGCAGCTCCATCTATCTCCGTCTATCTCTTTTTTTGGTATTTTCATGAAAATTCTTCTGCTAGTTGGGGTTTAGTCCACTTCTATATCTTCCCCTTCATGGATCAGGGGTCCAGGATGATAATTATTTCTATGTCTGTGTTAATTGATTTCCCTTTTCTTTGATGAAGAGGGTCTGTGAAGTCTTTCTCCCTATTCTTCTATCTTACCGGAACTCTGTAGTTTTCTTTGGAGTAATGTCTTTGCCTGGTTTTCGTACCAAAGTTATTCTTGCCTCATAAAATGAATTTGGGAGGATTTATCCTTTTCTATGTTTTGGAATAGCTTGAATGGGATTGGTGTCAGTTCTTCTCTGAATGTTTGGTAGAATTCTCCAGTGAAACCTTCTGGACCAGGACTTTTTTGCGTTGGTATTTTTTTTTTTTAAGACCTGTTCAATTTCTTCTTTTGTTATGGATCTGTTCAGGATTTCCACATCAGTCTGTGTTAGTTTAGGTAAGTGGTGTGTTTCTAGAAATCTGTCCATTTCTTCCAGATTTTAAAATTTGTTGGAATACATTTCTTCATTTGTTGTTGTCATATACCTTCGAGTCGGACCCAACTCATAGCGACCACTCCTTGGGTTGCCGAGGAAGTATCACTACAGAAGTAAATTGCCCAACCTTCCTTCCGAGGAGTGGCTGGTGGGTTTGAACCACCAGCCTTCTGGTTAGCAATCAAATGCCCTAGGCACTATGCTACCAGAGTATCCTGATAGTATCTTTTTTATTTCAATTAGTTCTGTTGTGATGTCACCCATTTCATTTCTTATTCATGTTATTTGAAT
>NW_006922936.1:28451-29321 GCF_000298275.1 Orycteropus afer afer | reverse complement strand
CAAACTGTGGTTCACATATACTTTGTCTCATGACATTGACCACAGTTTACCACAATGCAACAGCTCCCCTCCCACTTCCTCCCCCATAGTTACCTCTTCCCAGTGTTCATCCCTCTTTGGACTCCTGTCCCCTGAGCTGTCTCCCTGTGCATAAGCTGCCCTTCTTTCTCCCATGATTGTTTTCTCCAAGGAGTGTATCTACTTGAGGTAAATGTTCAACTCACATGCCTGTCTTTTGTTTGGCTGAAAATATGGTTATATTTTCTTGTTCAATTCATCCTTTAATCAGTATATCATGTTCTTCTTTGTCTCGTATGATGGTTTTTGTCTTAAAGTCAATTTGATCAGAAATTAATATTGGCATTCCTGCTGTTTTTTGGTTGCCATTTGCTTGATCTATCTTTTTCCAACCTTTGCTTTTTAGTCTATTTTTGTCTTTGTCTTTAAGATGTGTCTGTTGTAGACTGCATATTGCTGGGTTTTGTTTTCTTATTCTGTCTGGAACTCTCCTTCTCTTGAGTGGTGCATTTAATCCATTAACATTCAATGTAATCATTGATAATTATGAATTGGTTGCTGTAATTTTGTTATTTGTTTTTTCATGATGTCCTTGGTATCTTTGTTCCATATAATTTTCTGTGCTGAACTCATTATGTTTATTAGTCGTGTTATAATTTCCTTTGTTGATGGTGTTTTATTATTTGCTGAATATTTGTGCTTGTCTACTTTTTTATTGTGATGTGAAGGTTTATCATTTTTCTTTGAGGTTACCCTGTGGTTTATAAGTTTCTCCCCAACTTTAGAACAGTCCATTCTATCTTGCAACCCTATTAACTTCCTCACCCTTTAGAAGTTCTGTAACTACACAGT
>NW_006922936.1:25244-27258 GCF_000298275.1 Orycteropus afer afer | reverse complement strand
ATAATTCTTTTGAATTCCTTATCAGGGAGTTCCAATGCTTCTTCTTCCTCAGGAATGTGTCCTGGGTCTGTATCCTATTCTTTTGTTTCTCCCTCTTTATCTTGCTTCTTTGTGTGGACTGTGATAATCTGTTGTCCAAGACATTGTGACGTTGCTGTATTTAGATCTCTGTTAACTGTGAAGAGCTGCTAAGAGTGAGTCAGGCTCTTCTTGGTGGTTTTTATAGTTGGCCAGTTGGTGCAGAAGGAAGTGGTAGCTCTCACTCAGCAAGTGAAGCTGCAGGAGGTGTGGGTGTTGTTGTGTCTTATGAGGACTGTTGCAGTCTCCCATGCAGTTTGACAAAAATAATAATAGAATAACCATCAAAACAGTAAAAGCAAGTGGACAAAAACACACCATGTAATCACACAGGAACAATAACCAAAAAAAAGGGGGGGGGACACTACCTGGGGAGAAGGGACCTCTGGTAGCACAGTGCCTAAGGCACTTGACTGCTAACCAGAATGCTGGCAGTTCAAATCCACCAGCCACTCCTCAGAAGGAAGATGGGGCAATCTACTTCTGTAGTGATACTGTCTTGGAAACCCAAGTAGGGGTCGCAATGAGTCGGGTCTGACTCGAAGGCAAAACAGCAACAACATCTGGGGAGAGGGCAATAAGAGAAAAATGTAGAGTAGGAGAATAATGAAGAAAAGAATGGGAAAAATGCAAAAAGAAAAACAAGGATCAGGGTTAACCATGAGAAAGAAAAAAAAAATGGAACCAGGAACAGAGAAAAGAGAAAAAGCTGAAAACTAGAACCTGGGGATCAAAGAATAAGGGATAATAATAAAAAAGAGAACAATAACCATAATAATAATTTTAAAACAGACAAAAACAACCTAAAAAAATTGTGGTGAGGCAGGGCACTCAGGCTCCATCCAAGCACACAGATTGGGATGGAATTCCTGCCAGCCTAGAAGGTGGGTGGGAGTGAGGGATGGGCACACCTCTGTTCACCAAGAGGATGTGGGGTATAAGATTAAAAAGGAGAATATCACTACTTTCCAGTCATTGGCATCAGGAATTTCCTGGTGCTTCTTGGCAAGTGGAGCTTATTCTTAAGTCCCTGGAACCTGGGAGAATGCTGTCAATTGAAATATACAAAATGCTCAAACTACTTGTAAACTTTCAAAATGGCTGTGCCTTCTGGAGAGGCACAAGTCCGCAGCTCAGCCCACCTTCCTCTTTGCTATTTTGCCTTTTATTCACCAGCTACCAGTACAGTCTTCCATGTAGCCCCTGGCTAGCAGGGCTCATTTTTAGGTTAATTCTTAGATCTTACACAACTCGGCAATATCCAAGCTGTTTGTGCCATCAGGATCACTGCCAGACTGCAGCTCCGTATTACTTCTTTTTTGGTGTTTTCATGCAAATTCTTCTACTAGTTGGAGTTTATTCTACTTCTATATCCTTCCTTTCAAAGCTCAGGGGTCCAAGATTATCTTCTGTATCTCTTTTAATTGGTTCCCCTTTTCTTGTTGAAGAGGGTCTGTTCAGTCTTTCTGCCTATTCCACCATCTTGCCAGAACTCCTCCCTTTTGAATTTTTAACTCCAAATATTTACACATTTCATTATAACACTTTACATTGTCTTCTTGACTTGCTTTTTGAAATTACCTGTCTAGCTCATTGATTTCAACATTACTTCCATTCACTTTAGCTACTCTGCATTCAAGAGCAAGTTGCAGGACCTTTTCCAACATCCATTTTGATCTTTTCTTTCTTTCCTGTACTTTTAATGACCTTTCACTTTCTTCATGTATGATGTCCTTGATGTCATCCCCCAACTCATATGGTCTTTGGTCATTGATGTTCAATGCATCAGATCTATTCTTTAGATAATCTCTAAATTCAAGTTGAATATATAAAAGTGCATGTTTTGACTTGTGTGGACTTATTTTAACTTTCTTCAGCTTCAACTTAAACTTTAATGTGAGTAATTGATTCTACAGTCCACAGCTGGCATTTTCTG
>NW_006922936.1:20177-24501 GCF_000298275.1 Orycteropus afer afer | reverse complement strand
TCAGTTTTTTCAGAATTGGATTGCTACATCCTTCTTCCTAATCTGTCTTAAACAGGAAGCTGCACTAAAACTTGTTCACTGTGAGTGGCCCTGATGATATTTTAAATAGTGGTGGCATAACTTCCAGCATCACACCAACACTCAAATCATCACAGTTCAACAAACTAACAGATGAGTGGTGGCAAATGAGAGCAGGAGTGAGCACACTGATATCAGACAAAGTATATTTTAATGCAAAATCTGTTATAAAATACAGAAAAGGACATTTTATAAGGATAAAACTGTCAGTTCATCAAGAAGATAGACCAACTGTAAATATATACAAACCAAAAATAAATGCACCTAAATACATGAAACAAGTACTTACCTAACTGAAAGGAGTAATAGACAACTCCACAATAATAGCAACCTATTTTCAATTCTGGATTGAATATCTACAAAGAAGATTAGTAATAAAGATTAATAATAAAGGACTTGAACAACACCGTAAGCAAATTGGATCTAATGGACATATATAGAACTTTACCCAAAACAGAAGACAAACTTTTCTCCAATGTACATAGGTGATTCTCCAGGGTAGGCCACATGCTGGCTCAAACAAACAAAAAGACTCAATAACTTTGAAATGCACAAAAAACTTAAAATTATGCACAATAACTTATCTGAACATAAGGGAATAATACTAAAAATGAATAGCAGAAGAAAGACTGGAAAACTCACTGACATATGGAAATTTAACAACACACTAATAAACACCAATGGATCATGGAAGAAATCAAGAAAAAAAATAAAAAATACTTAGTATTGAATGAAAAACAAAACAAAACATATCAAATTTTACAAGATGCAGTAAAGGCAGTACTAAAGGGAAATTTATATTAATAAATGCCTACATGTAAAAAGAAGAAAGATTTCAAATCAATAGCCAACTGTACAACTTGAAGAAATAAAAAAAAGGAGAAAATAAAGCCTAAAGCTACAAGAAAAAAAAATTAACAAAAATTAAAACAGATGAATTGAAAAATAATAGAATCAAAAAATCATAAGCTAGTTCTTTCAAAATATTGATAAAACAGACAAATAATTATGCAGAGTGACAAAAAAATATGTAAATAATTAAAATGATAAATGAAAGTAGAGGCATTTTTAATCAATGTGTTAGAAATCAAAGGGATCATACCAGAATGCTACCCAAAATTTTATACCAACAAACTAGATAATTTAGATGAAATGAGAAAATTCTTAGAAACTTATAATCTCAACAGTTCTACAACAAGTGAAGAGTTTGAAATGGTAATCTAAAACCTCCCCCAAAAACAACAAAATCCTATACCAGATAGTTTCACTGGAGAATTCAACCAACCTTTAAAAGAGGAATTGACACAAATCCTGTTCAAACTCTTCCAAAATGTAAAAAAAGGAAGTAATAATCCCTAACTCATGAAGCCAGCATTACCCCATACCGGGAGCTGTGGTAGCATAGTGGCTAAGACACTTGCCTGCTAACCTCGGAAGGAAGGTTGGGCAATCCTACTTCCGTAGTGATACTGCCTCGGAAACCCAAGGAGGGGTCGCTATGAGTCGGGTTTGACTCGATGGCACATAACAACAACAACAACAAGCTAGACAAAGACCCCACAAGAAAAAGAAACTACAAGTATACCTCAGCAACATTGTGGGTTCAGTTCCAGACCACTGCAATAAAAAGAATTTCATAACAAAATGAGTCTCCTGAATTTCTGGCATCATGGTGCATATAAATGTTTCCATAATTGTAGTCTAGTAAGTGTGCAATAGCCTTATGAAAAAGTTGGAAATATTATGAAAATTACCAAAATGTGCCACAGAGACACAAAGTGAAAACATGATATTGGAAAAATGGTGCCAGTAGCAATTCCTTTACTAGGAATATATCCTAAAGAGGTGAGAGGCAGGACACTATACCAAAGAAATGGAAAGAACCTAAATGCCCATCAACATATGAATGGATAACCAAATTATGGTACATTCACACAATGGAATACTATGCTATATTAAAGAAAAATGAAGAATACAATAATCATCTCACAATGTGGATGGACATTGAGGACATTATGCTGAGTGAAATAAGTCAGTCACAGAAAGACAAATATTGTATGAGCCCAATACTGTATAAAATAAAGGAAAAGTTTGCTTAGGAAGGGGAACTCACTTTGTAGGTTACCAGGAATGTGAGGGAATGGGGGGGATTTTGGACTAGTTTTGGTCCACACACTTAGTTGGGTAAGGGAAGGGATGGTATGGAAAGAGTCTGTGACAAACATGATAACATTGGGGAAAGGGAGGACACTGAAATGTGCCCATAAGATATAGATGGCACAGGCTAATACCAGTATATGCACAATATTGCATTACCACTAACACCAAACACTAGGCTACAGATAAATGCATGGACAACTGAGAAGATCAGATGGAGGTCAGCAAACAGGAATGTACCCTAGACCAATGATAGATTTAGCTGAAGATAATCATGCATAGATACTAGTGACACAAAATAACCACGATCATTATAGAAGCAACAGAAGACAGAGTTGGAGTAATCCCTCACAGACAGCCAGACACCTTGGCAGAGAGAATCACTGGATCTACAGACTCAGGACCATAGTACTGGGGGACACAAGGCTCAATTGGAACAACATAATACATAAAAATCTTGTTCCACTGCCTACTTTGGTGAATAGCAACTGGGGTCTTAAAACCTTTCAAGTGGCCATCTAAGATGCAGCTAGTGGCCTCCTCTTCTCTGAAGCAAAGAAGAGTGAAGAAGATCAAAGGTACTTGAAAATGATTTGTCCAACGATATGATGGACCTCAAGACCAGAAGAACCAGATTGTGCCTGGCTACCAAGGCCAATCGCTCGGGAAGGAATCAAAACTGGAGATCCTGGATAGAATGGGAGGGAAAATGTGGAACAAAATTCAAAAACATAGTAAAGACCAGAATTACTGGTTGGATGGAGTCTGGTGGTACCCCCAAGACTATGGCCCTGGGATAAACTTTGGGCCTGGGATAGGATTAACTCCCAAGGACTGGCTCTCAGCCCAACAGTAGAAAGACTTACATGCAGAACACCCACCCCAGGGTGATGCACACACCTACTCTACAGAGGTACACCACTTGAAGTAACTGGCAATTGAGAACCAGAGGGACAGCATTCACATGGAGGGAAAGCTGGACAGACAGGAGGGTGTAACTAAAAAGGGCACAGGGAGGGGAGTCACAAGGAAGGGAGGAGAGGATAGTGGCTTAGGGTTGGGGCTAATAATTGGAGATTGAAGCCAAATGTACATGAAGTGTTGAATGTGAAATAAATTCTGCTCTGTAAATTTACACCCAAAGCACAATAATAAACATTTAAAAAAAAAAAAAAAAGGAAAAGAAAAATGGTGGTGATAGACTTACTCAATGCAGGGATGCCACAAAACATCACTGTGTAAAAAAAAAAAAAGGAATATCTATAGAGCGCAATAAAATGAACTATACCAGTACAATTCATTATACAGATGCAGATAAGTTATTAATACAGATGCAAAAATTCTCAACAAAATATTGGCAAATAGAATCCACAGTATATCAATAGGATTATACAAGAAGTCCTGGGTTATGAATATTTATCTTACATACAACCTGTAGTTATGAACCAACTTCTGTAAAGCCTATAAGATTACAAAATTCAGGTACACAAAATGGTCTGTAATAACAAACAGGCATTACTTTGCTGCACACATCTAAATACTGTTATTATTATTAGTGTATTATTATGTTAATGATGTCTTAGTGTATCTGGAATGTTTCTTTAATGTTTACTAGTGCCTAAAGCACTTGACTGCTAACCACAAGGCTCGTGGTTCAAACCCACCAGCCACTCCTAGGAAGGAAGGTTGGGCAATTTACTTCCATAGTAATACTGCCTCAGAAACCCAAGGAGCGGTCACTGTGAGTAGGGTCCAACTCAAGGGCACATAACAACAACAACAACATGCATAGAAAGATACATTGTATAATATATACTAAGACAAATATTTTACTAAGTGGTATTAGATACAAACCATACCTGAATGTTCTGACTCATGCACAAATTCAACTTGAAGACAGATTTAGGAATAGAACTTATTCATGATCTGGGGACTGCCTGTACACCACTGCCCAATGGTATATATTCTAAGAATACTAGGATGGTTCAATATTAGAAAAATCAATCAATATGATACACTACATTGATAGAACAAAAGAACCACAGGATTTTCTCAATTGATGTAGAAAAGGCATTTGATAAAATTCAAT
>NW_006922936.1:15125-18987 GCF_000298275.1 Orycteropus afer afer | reverse complement strand
AAAAAACAGGCTAAGGCAATAGAAATAAAATCCCAAACAAAAGTTTCATTAAACATGGAAGAAGAGGAGGCAATAAAATTTTCTGAGAAGGAATTTAAAAGGTGTGTTTATGGAACTCCACAAGAGCTCAAGGAAACCCCAAACAGAATCATGGAGAACACAGGGAGCAATCCTGGAAGAATTCAGGAAACCGATTGAAGAACAAAATTAAAAAATTGATACACGATCAGAACTCATACAAAAACAGCAGTTAGAAATCCAGAAGATGAATACCAAAATTACAGAATTGCACAACACAGTGGAAGCACAAAAGTATAGGCTACAACAAGCTGAAGAACACACTTCCAAACTTGAAGATAAATACCTTGACACCAGACTGTATGAAGAAAAATCAAAGCAAAGACTTAAGAGAAATGAAGAGAAACTAAGACTTGTATGGGACGACATGAAAGAAAACAACATATGCCTCACTGGAATTCCAGAAAAAGAAGAAGTGGAAAAAAAAAAAAAAACAAAGACTGAGAAAATTGTGGAACACTTACTAACAGAAAATTTCCCCTATATCATGAAGGAAGAAAATATATTTGTCCAAGAAGCTCAAAGAACCCCATACAGGATAGATTCCAAGAGAAAAACACCGAGGCATATCATAATCAAAATCTCCAAAACCAAAGACAAAGGAAGAATCTTGTGAGCTGCTTGGGACAAAATAAATATTACTTACAATAATCAGTTAGGCTGAGTTCTGATTACTCAGCAGAAACCATGCAAACAAGAAGGCAATGGGGCAGTATATATAAAACACTGAAGGAAAAGAACTTCCAACCAAAAATCCTATATCAAACCAAACTCTCCATCAAAAAGGAGTGTGAAATCAAGACATTCTCAGATAAACAAAAATTAAAGGATTTTGTGAAAACCAGACAAACCCTATAAGAAATGTTTAAGGAAGTCCTTCCAATAGAGAACCCACAACAGAGAACAACAAAATCAGGACACATGACATCACCACTAAAGCCAAATCAGAAGTAGATGATCAAAATAAGACCATAAAGCATTGTACACTGAAAAACAATGAAGTCAATCTTCACACAACAACTAACCAAATAGAAGGAATTAAAGTTCTAGGAACAAACTACCAAATGGAGAGGAAAACAGGATGATGTCCTGATAGAACAGACTGTTCCAAAAATATAGGGACAAGAATTCACTTCAAGGTGACCACAGAGAAAATTAACAATCCCCTTAAGCAAACCCAAAAGGAAGGAAAATATATGGGTTCAGTAAGACCAAAACTAAGAGTAAAGAAGAAAAGAGAGGAAACACTTGACAACAAAATGAACTCAGGACAGAAAAGTATATGGACCAAGGAAACTGCAACAACATGAGGAGAAAAAAAAAAAAAAAAGAATAACAACAACCAGCACATACCTATCACTAATTACACTCAATGTGAATGGCCTAAATACACCAATCAAAAGAAAGAGAGTGGCAGACTGGATAAGAAAAGAAGACACATCGATACTCTGCCTACAAGAGACCCACCTTAGACATAAAGATAAATCCGAATTACAAGTTAAGGGCTAAAAAAATATATACCAAGCCAATGGTAGCCAAAAAAGAGCAGGAGTAACAATACGAATTTCTGATAAAATAGACTTTAAGGTGGAAAACAACATAAGAGACAAAGAAGGTCACTATATGATGCTGAAAGGCTCAATTGACCAAGAACACATCATGATAATAAATATCTATGCACTCAATGAAAGTACTCCAAAATATGTGAAGTAAATATTAATTGAATTGAAAGGTAAAATAGAAAACTCTACAATAGCAGTAGGAGAAACACCAGTATCAAGGAGGGACAGAACAACTAGAAAAAACTCAACAAAGATACAGAAGAACTCAACAACACAATCAACCAACTCGACCTCATAGACATAACAGAGCATTTCACCCAACTAAAGCACAATTCACATTTTTCTCCAGTGCACATGGATCCTTCTCCTGAATAGATTATGTGGTAGGACATAAAACAAGCCTCAATAAATTCAAAAACATTGAAATACTACAAAACATTTTCTCAGACCACAGTGCTGTAAAACTAGTAATTAATAATAGAAAGATCAAGGAAAAAACATCAAACATATGGAAGTTGAACAACACACTGCTCAAAAACTACTGGGTAATAGAAGAAATAAAAAGGGAACTAAAAAAATTCCTAAAAACAAACGAGTATGAAGATACATCATACTAAAACCTATGGGACACAGCAAAAGCAATACTCAGAGGTCAGTTTATAGCAATAAATGCATACATCAAAAAAGAGGAAAGAAACAAAATCAACACTCTAACTCAACAACTCCACACCTAGAAAAAGAACAACAAAAGAATCCTACAGTATCTAGATGTAAGGAAATAATAAAGATCAGAACAGAAATAAATAAAACAGAAAGAGAGAGAAAATTAACAAGACAAAAGACTAGTTATTGGAAAAGATTAACAAAATTGACAAATTATTGCAAAATCTAACAAAAGAAAAGAAAGAGAAGATGCAAGTTACAAGAATAGTAAATGAAAAGGGTGTCATCACAACAGAACCAACTGAAATAAAAAAGATATTGGCAGAATATTATGAAAACTATACTGAAACAGATTTGAGAACCTAGAAGAGAGAGAGAAGTTTCTAGAATCACAAGAACTACCTAAGCTATCCCACTCAGAGATAGAATACTTGCACAGACCCATAACAAAAGAAGAAATTGAATAGGTCATGAAAAACTTCCCACAAGAAAAAGTGCTGGCCCTTATGGCTTCACTAGAGAATTTTACCAAATATTCAGGAAAAAGTTGACACCTATGTTACTTAAGCTATTCCAGGACATAGAAAAAGATGGAATACTTCCAAATTCATTTTATGAAGCAAGCATAACACTCATACAAAAAAACAGGGAATGCAACCACTAAAAAGGAAAATTACAGACCAATATCTCTCATGAACATAGATGCAAAAGTCTGCAACAAAATCTTAGCCAACAGAATCCAACAATGTATCAAAAAAATAATAGATGCTGACCAAGAGGGATTCATACCAGGTATGCAAGGGTGGTTCAACATCAGAAAAACAATGAATGTAATCCACCACATAAACAAAACAACCATATGATTATATCAATCAATGCAGAAAAGGTATTTGATAAAATCCAACACTTGTTCCTGTTCAGAACTCTCAACAAAATAGGAATAGAAGGGAAATTCCTTAACATAATAAAGGGCATATATGCAAAGCCAATGGGCAATACTATTCTTAATGGAGAAAGACTCAAAGCATTCCCCCTTATGAATGGGAACCAGACAGGGAAGCCCTCTATCACCACTCCTATTTAACATTGTATTAGAAGTCCTAGCCAGGGCAATAATTCAAGAAAATGAAATAAACGGCATCCAAATTGCAAAGAAGAGGTAAAGTGATCTCTATTTGTAGATGATATGATTCTATACAAAGAAAACACAATAGATCAGTAAAAAACTACTGAAACTATTAGGTTCAGCAAAGTGACAGGATACAAGGTCAACATACAAATAATCACTTGGATTCCTCTACACCAACAAAGAGACCTCTGAAAAATAAATTCGGGAAATAATACCATTTACAGTAGCTACTAAAAAGATAAAATATCTAGGAATATATCTTACCAGAGACACAAAAGACTTATACAAAGAAAATCATAAAACACTACTACAGGAGACAATAAGGGATCTGCATAAGTGGAAGAATCTGCCTTGTTCATGGACAGGAAGACTGAATATTGTGAAAATGTCAATACTACCTAAAGCAGTTTACACATTCAATGCAATCCCG
>NW_006922936.1:13399-14915 GCF_000298275.1 Orycteropus afer afer | reverse complement strand
TCTTGAAACATACTATTCAGCCATAGTAGTCAAAACAGTGTGGTATTGGTACAATGATAGATAGACCAATGGAACAGAATCAAAAACCCAGAAATTGACTCATCCATCTATGGAAAGCCAATCTTTGACAAAGGTCCAAAACCAGTTAAATGGAGAAGAGATACCCTCATTAACAAATGGTGCTGGCAAAATTAGATATACACTTTCAGAAAAATGAAACAAGACCCATACCTCATCCCATACACAAAAACAAACCCAACGTGGATCAAAGACTTAAATGTAAAGCCCCAAATTATAAAATACATCAAAGATAAAACTGGGGCAAATCTAGGATCCCTAATTTATGGCATAAATAGATTATCAAACATAACCCAGAATGCACAGGAGGTAGAAGAGAAGCTAGATGACTGGGACGTTTTAAAAATTAATTTCTTATACTCATTGAAAGACTTCATCAAAAGGGTAAAAAGGGAACCTACAGATGGGGCAGGCACTGGAGGAACCAGAGCTGAGACAGAGGTGCAGGAACCCATGTCATGGCGGGCCCCCAGATGCAGGAGGCGGAGGAGGAGCCAGGGCCGGGACATGGGAACCCAGGTAAGGCCAGGCAGACAGGCCAGGTACCCAGATGCAGAAGGCTATGAAGAATCCAGGCAGAAACAGAGCCATGGGATCCAGGTAAAAGGAGGGAGATAGGCCACACATCCAACAGGCAGGAAGAGGGGAAAAAGCCAGGGAGGATAGAGCCAAAGAATCCAGGTAAGGGGAGGGGGTGAGAGTTTTCAAACAGCTAAGGAAGAAAAACTTCTCTGTCAGTTTGTCATACTGTGGTGGCTTGCATGTTGCTGTGAGGCTTGTGGCTGTGCCACTGGTGTCTCAACTGCCAGCACAGTTGCACATGGTGCACAGGTTTCAATGCAGCTTACAGACTGTGACAGACTAGGAAGATGGAAAAGTCCATCCACTTCTCAAAAAATTGGCCAGAGAAAACCTTATGAATAGCAGAGAAACACTGTCCAATACATTACTGGGCAACTTTATATATAGCCCTGAAACATTGTCCAATACAATGCAGGAAGACAAGACCTTAAGTCAGAAGGAACTCAAAATATGAGTGGGAAAGGGCTGCATCATCAAGTAGAACCAACCTTAATGGATAAAGTAAAGTTTTTGGGACCTCCATTTGCTGATGTGGCATGATTCAATTTGAGGAGAAACAGCTGCAAACATTCTTTAATAATCAAAACATAGAATGTACGAACTATGAATCTAGGAAAATTATGAATTGTCAAAAAATGAAATAGAATCCATAAAGATTGATATCCTAGGCATTAATGAGCTGAAAGGGATCGGTTTTGGCCATTTTGATTCAGAAGACCATATGATCTACTATGCTGGGAATGAGTTGGAAGAGAAATGGTGTGACACTCATCATCACAAAGAATGTTTCAATATTTGTCCTGAAGTACAATGCTGGCAGTGATCAGATAATATCAATACGCCTACAAGGAAGACC
>NW_006922936.1:11706-12727 GCF_000298275.1 Orycteropus afer afer | reverse complement strand
GAACAGATTGACTCATTGAACACCAATGACTGAAAACCAGAAGAATTATAGGATGACATCAAAACATCGTCCATGAAGAAAGCAAGAAGTCATTAAAAAGACAAGAAAGGAAGAAAAGGCTAAAATGGATGTCAGAAGACACTCTGAAAATTGCCCTTGAGTGGGGAGTTGTTATTGTTGTTGTTATGTACCGCTGAGTCAGACCCAACTCATAGTGACCCATCCTTGAGTTTCTGAGAAGGTATCACTACAAAAGTAGATTGCCCAACCATCCTTCCAAGGAGTACTGGTGTGTTTGAACTGCCAGCCTTCTGAGTACTAGTCAAGTGCCTTAGGCATCAGCTAATGGAAGAAATGACAAGACAAAAGAGCTGAACAGAAGATTTCAAAGAGTAACTCAAGCAGACAAAGTCAATTACTATAATGAAATGTGCAAAGACCTGGAGTTAGAAAACCAAAAGGGAAGAACATGCTCAGCATTTCTCAAGATGAAAGAACTGAGGAAAAAAATTAATCTTCGTGTTGCAATGCTGAAAGATTCTATGGGCAAAATATTGAATGATGCAGGAAACTTCAAAAGAAGATGGAAGGAATACACAGTCATTGTACCAAAAGGACCTGGTCAATCTTCATCCATTTCAAGAGGTGGCATATGATCAAGAAGCAATGGGACTGAAGGAAGAAGTTGAAGCTGCACTGAAGGAATTGGTGAAGAAAAAGGCAAGGAATTGACAGAATACACATTGAGATATTTCAACAAATGGAAGCCCCACTGGAGGCAGTCAATCAGTTATGCCAAGAGATTTGGAAAACAGTTACCCGGCCAACTGACAGGAAGAGATCCATATTTGTACCCATTCCAAACAAAGGTGATTCCACAGAATAGGGAATTAATCCAACAATATCATTAATATCGCATGGAAGCAAAATCTTACTGAAGATATTTCAAACACGGTTGCAGCAATATATTGAAAGAGAACTTCCAGAAATGCAAGCTGGATTCAGAAGAGGATGTGGAATG
>NW_006922936.1:11093-11606 GCF_000298275.1 Orycteropus afer afer | reverse complement strand
ATAGAGAACTTCCAGAAATGCAAGCTGGATTCAGAAGAGGATGTGGAATGAGGGATATCATTCCTGATGTCAGATGGATCTTGGCTTAAAGCAAAGAATACCAGAAAGATGTTTACTTATGTTTTATTGATTATGCAAAGGCATTTTGTTGTGTGGCTCATTCCAAATTATGGGTAACATTGAGAAGAATGGGAATTCCAGAGCACTGAATTGTACTCATGATGAACCTGTACCTAAACCAAGATGCTGTAGTTCAAACAGAACAAGGGGGCAACGCATGGTTTAAAGTCAAGAAGGGAGTGTGTGAGGACTGTATCCTTTCACCGTACTTATTTAATCTATATGCTGAGAAAATAATCTGAGAAGCTGAAGAAGAATGTGGCATCATGATTGGAGGAAGAATCATTAACAACCTGTGATATGCTGATGGTACAACTTTACTTGCTGAAAGTGAAGATGACTTAAAGCACTTACTAATGGAGATTAAAGAATACAGTATGCAGTATGGATTAT
>NW_006922936.1:4895-10038 GCF_000298275.1 Orycteropus afer afer | reverse complement strand
CCAGCCACTCCTCGGAAGGAAGATGTGGCAATCTACTTCCATAGTGATACTGCCTCAGAAACCCAAGGAGGGGTCACTATGAGTCAGGGCTGACTCGACGACACATAACAACAACAACAACAACAGCATTAATAGAAAAGTTCAACAGGACAGAAAATAACAAATGCTGGTGAGGTTGTGGAGAGTTTGGAATTCCTATATACTCTTGGTGGGATTGTAAAATGGTACAACCATTGTACCAAACGGTATGGCATTTCCTTTAAAAGTTGAAAATAGAAATACCATTTGACTCAGCAATTCCATTACTAGGAATGTATCCTAAAGAAGCGAGAGGTAGGACATGAACAGACATTTGCAAACCTATGTTCATCACAGCACAATTCACTACAGCAAAAAGATGGAAACAACCTAAATGCACATCAACAGATGAATGGATAATCAAATTATGGTACATACACACAATGGAATGCTATGCTAATTTAAAGAACAGTGGAGGATACACAAATCATCTCACAATGTGGATGAGCCTGGGGGACATTATGCTGAATGAAATAAGTCAGTTACAGAAGGACAAATATTGTTTGAGGCCATTACATACCAGTATATCTACAATACTCCATTACCATTAACACCAAACACCAGGGTACAGATAAACACATAAACATCTGAGAAGATCAGATGGGGATCAGTGATCAGGATTATACTCTAGACCAAGGATAGATTCAGCTGAGGCTAATCTTGCACAGATACCAGTGATGCAAAATACCCGCAATCCTTACAGAAACGATAGAAGACAGACATAGAGCAAACCCTCACAGACAGCCCGACACTGTGGGAGAGAGATCCAATGGATCTACTGACGCAGGGCTATGGTATCAGGGGACGCCAGACTCAATTGGCACAACAAAATACATAAAAATCTTGTTCCACAACCTATATTGCTGAGTAGCAACTGGGGTCTTAAAAGCTTTCAAGTGGCCATCTAAGATGCAACTAATGGTCTCCTATCATCAGAAGTGAGGAAGAATGAAGAAAACCAAGGGCTTTTGGAAGCAATCAGCCCTAGGATCTCAAGAACAGAAGAACTGGATGGTGCCTAGCTACCAATGTAACCCACTAGGAAAGGAACAAAACTGGAGATAGTGGATATAATGGGAGGAAAATGAGGAACAAAATCCAAAAACACAATAATGACCAGAATTATGAAGAAAAATCAAAACAAAGCTTTAAGAGAAATGAAGTGAACCTAAGAGTTATGTGGGACAACATGAAAAGAAACAACATACACCTCATTGGAATTCCAGAATAAGAAGAGGCAAAAAAAAAAAAAAACCCACCAAGAAAATTGTGGAATACCTACTAACAGAACACTTCCCCCATATGATGGAGGAAGAAAAGATATTTGTCCAAGAAGCTCATAGAACCCCACACAAGATAGATCCCAAGAGAAAAACACCAAGGCATATTATGATCAAACTATCCAAAACCAAAGACAAAGAAAAAATTTTGCAAGCTGCCTGGAACAAAATAAATATTACTTATAATAATCAAAAAGTTAAGCTGATTACTCAGCACAAACCATGCAAGCAAGGAAGAAGTGAGATGGCATATATAAAACACTGAAGGAAAAGAACTTCAAACCAAGAATCCTATATCCAGGGAAATTATCCATCAAATATGAGGGCAAAATCAAGGCATTCTCAGACAAAAAGAAATTAAGGGATTTTGTGAAAACCAGACCAACCTTAAAGGAATAACTTAAGGAAGACCTTCCAATAGAGAATTCACAACAGAGATCAACAAAATCAGGATATGTGACATCAACACTAAAACCAAATCAGAAATAGAAACTCAAAACAAGACTATGAAATATTGTACACTAAAAATAAAAGAAGCCAATCTGCAAATGACAACAGCAACTAACCTAATAGAGGGAATAAAAGTTCTAGGTACAAACTTCCAAATGGAGAGGAAAACAGGACAATGTCCTCATAGAATACACTGCTCTAAACATGTACAGACAAAAATTCACTTCATTGTAACCACAGAGAAAATTAACAATCCCCCTAAGCAAATCCAGAAGGAATGAAAAGATATGCATCTAATAAGCACAAAACCAACAATAAAGAAGAAAATAGAGGAAGCACTTGACAAGAAATTGAACTCAGCACAGAAAAGTATATGGACCAAGGAAACACTGACAACATGACAAAAAAACACAATAGAATAACAGTAATCAATTCATACCTATTACTAATTACACTCGATATGAATGGACTAAATGTACCAATCAAGAGACAGAGAGTGGCAGACTGGATAAGAAAAGAAGACCCATCAATTTACTGCCTACAGGAGACCCACTTTAGACACAAAGATAAAAACAAATTAAGAGTTAAAGGGTGGAAAAAAACATACAAAGCCAATGGTAATAAAAAAGGAGCAGGAGTGGCAATATTAATTTCTGATAAAATAGACTTTAAGGTAAAAAGCAACATAAGAGACAAAGTAGGTCACTACATGATGCTGAAAGGATCAAATGACAAAGAAGATGTTACGATAATAAATATTTATGCTCCAAAATACATGAAGCAAATATTAATTGAATTAAAAGGGACAATAGACAACTCTACAATAGTAGTAGGAAACATTAACACACCACTTTCAAGGAGGGACAGATCAACTAGAAAAAAAACTCAACAAAGATACAGAAGAACTCAACAACACAATCAACCAACTCGACCTCATAGACATATACAGAGCATTGCACCCAACAAAAGCACAATTCACTTTCTTCTCCAGTGCACATGGATCCTTCTCCAGAATAGATTATATGTTAGGACATAAAACAAGCCTCAATAAATTGAAAAACATTGAAATACTACAAAGCATGTTCTCAGACCACAATGTTATAAAATTTGAAATTAATAATAGGAAGATCAAAGAAAAATATCAAACACGTGGAAGTTGAACAATTCACTGCTCAAAAACTGCTGGGTAATAGAACAAATAAAAACTGAAATAAAAAAATTCCTATAAACAAATGAGAGTGAAGGTATATCATACCCAAACCTATGGGAAACAGCAAAAGCAGTACTCAGGGGTCAGTTTATAGCAATAAATGCATATAACAAAAAGGAGGAAAGAAACAAAATGAACACCCTAACTCAACAACTCCAACATTTTGAAAAAGAACAACTAAAGAATCCTACACTATTTAGAAGTAAGGAAATAATAAAGATCAGAGCAGAAAGTAATGAAACAAAATACGAAACAAAACAACAACAAAAAAAAAACGATAGAGAAAATCAACAAAACAAAAAGCTGGTTCTTTGAAAAGATTAACAAAATTGACAAAACATTGGCAAATCTAACAAAAGAAAGAAAGAGAAGATGCAAATTACAAGAATAGTAAACAAAAAGAGTGTCATAACAACAGAACCTACTGAAATAAAAAAGATACTGACAGAATATTATGAAAAACTGTACTCCAACAGATTTGAGAACCTAGAAGAGATGGACAAGTTTCTAGAATTGCAAGACCTACCTAAACTATCCCACTCAGAGACAGAATACTTGACCAGATGTATAACAAAAGAAGAAATTGAACAGGTCATAAAAAATAAAATAAAATAAAACCTCCCCACAAAGAAAAATTCTGGCCCTGATGGCTTTACTGGAGAATTTTACCAAATATTCAGGGAAGTGTTGACACCTATATTACTCAACCTATTCCAGAACATAGAAAAATACAGAATACTCCCAAACACTTTTTGTGAAGCAAGCATAACACTGATACCAAACCAGGGAAAGACATCACTAAACAGGAAAACTGCAGACCAATATCCATCATAAACGTAGATGCAAAAATTTTCAACAAAATCCTACCCAACTGAATCCAGCAACATATCAAAAAAATAATACATCCTGACCAAGTGGGATTCATACCAGGTATGCAAGTGTGGTTTAACATCACAAAAACAATCAATGTAACCCACCACATAAACAAAACAAAAGAAAAGAACCATATGATTATATCAATCAATGCAGAAAAGGCATTTGATAAAATCCAACATCCATTCCTGTTCAGAACTCTCAGCAAAATAAGGATAGAAGGGAAATTCCTCAACATAATAAAAAGCATATATGAAAAGCCAATGACCACTATCATTATTAATGGAGAAAGACTCAAGGCATTCCCCTTATGAAGGGGAACCAGACAGGCATGACCTCAATCACCACATCTATTTAACTTTGTATTGGAAGTCCTAGCCAGGGTAATAAGGCAAGAAAGGGAAATAAGAGGCATACAAATTGACAAAGAGGAAGTAAAACTGTCTTTGTTTGCAGATGATATATCTTGCACATAGAAAACACAAGAGGCTCAACAAAGAAATTACTGGAACTAATAGAGAGGTTCAGCAAAGTGGCAGGATACATGGCCAACATAAAAAAATCAGCTGGATTCCTCTACACCAACAAAGAGTCCTCTGATAAAGAAATAAGGGGAACAATACCATGTACAATAGCCACTAAAAAGATAAAATATCTAAGAATAAACCTTACCAGAGACACAGAAGGCCTATATAAAGAAAACTATAAAACACTACTACAAAGAGACAACAAGGACACTACATAAATGGAAGAACTTACCTTTTTCATGGATAGGTAGACTGAATATTGTGAAAATGTCAATGCTATCTAAAGCAATCATACATTCAATGCAATCCCAATCCAGATACCAACAAAGCTTTTTAAGGACATGGAAAAACCAATTACTAACTTTATATGAAAAGAAGAGAGACCTCGGATAAACAGAGCACTTCTGAAGAAGAGGAACAAATTGGGAGGGCGGTCTCACCTTGCGGATCTTAAAACCTACTATACAGCCACAGTAGTCAAAATATCATGGCATTGTTACGGTGATAGACAGATAGACCAATGGAACAAAATCAGAGGCTAGATACAGACCCATCGATCTATGGAACCTGATGTTTGACAAAGATCCATAATCCATTAAATGGAAAAGAGACAGCCTCTTTAACAAATGGTCCTGGCAAAACTGGATACCTACTTACAGAAAAATGAAACAAAACCCATACCTCACCCCATACACACACACACACACAAAAAAAAAAAAAAAAAA
>NW_006922936.1:3191-4592 GCF_000298275.1 Orycteropus afer afer | reverse complement strand
AAAGACTTTGTCAAAAGGGTAAAAAGGAAACCTACAGATTGGGAGAAAATATTTGCCTATGACATATCTGATAAAAGACTTATCTCCAAAATCTATAGAAAACTTCAACACCTCAACACCAAAAAGACAAACAACCCAATTCATAAACGGGCAAAAGAGTTGAACAGACACTTAACCAAAGACGATATACTGGCAGCCAACAAACATATGAGAAATTGTTCACAATCATTAGTCATTAGAGAGATGCAAAGCAAAAGAACGATGAAATATCATCTCATCCTAGCAATAATAGCAAAGTTCAACAGGTCAGAAAATAAATGCTGGCGAGGTTGTGGAGAGATTGGAAGTCTTGTGCACTGCTGGTGGGATTGTAAAATGGTACAACCACTGTGGCATACGTTATGGCGTTTCCTTAAAAACCTGAAAATAGAATTGCCATTTGACACAGCAATTCCATTATTAAGAATATATCCTAAAGGCGTGAGAGACAGCACATGAACAGACATATGCACATCTATGTTCATCACAGCACAATTCACTATAGCAAAGAGATGGAAACAACCTAAATGCCAATCAACGGATGAGTGGATAACCAAATTATGGTCCATGCACACAATAGAATACTATGCTACATTATAGAACAATGAGGGATACGCGAATCATCTCACAACGTGGATGAATCTGGAGGACATTATCCTAAGTGAAATAAGTCAGCTGCAGAGAGACAAGTAGTTTATGAGCCCATTACTATAAAAAGACAGAGAAGGGTTTGCTTGGGAAAGGGAACTCACTTTGTAGGTTATTGGGGTGGGCACAGAAAGGAAGGGATTAATTTCAGGCTAGTTGGGGCCCACAAGCTGATGTGGGTAAGGGGACGGATGTATGGAAAGAGTCTGTGACCACCATGATAACATTAGGAAAATGGAGGACACCAAATTGTGCACATTGAAGATAGATGACAGATGCTAATACCAACTGGTGTGCCCACAATAGTGCATTACCATTAACACCAATAACCAGGCTACAGATAAACACATAAACACCTGAGAAGATCAGATGAGGGTCATTGAACAGGAGTATAGTCTAGACCAAGAATAGATTCAGCAGAGGCTAATCCTGCACAGATACCAGTGATACAAAATGCTTACAATCCATAAGAAAACAACAGAAGACAGACATACAGTGATCCCTCACAGACACCCAGACACTGTGTGAGAGAGATCCAATGGATCTACCATCTCAGGACCATAGTACTGATGGACACCAGACTCAATTGGCACAACAAAATATGTAAAAGCCTTGCTCCTCATCCAACATTGGTGAGTAGTGTCTGGGGTCTTAAAAGCTTTCAAGCAGCCATCTATGATGCAGCTAATGGTCTCCTATCATCAGAAGCAAAGA
>NW_006922936.1:981-2886 GCF_000298275.1 Orycteropus afer afer | reverse complement strand
AGATGTTCATGCAGACAACTCAACCCAGGGCGATACACCCACTTACTCTGTGGAAAAGCGTTCCTTGGAAAAATCGACCACGGGACATCAGAGGGGCAATATTCGCATGGAGGAAATGCAGGACCAAAAGGAATGCATAACTATGAGGGGCACGGGGACAGGTTACTGGAAAGGGAGGGGAGGAGACTGGGTTAGGGTTGGGCATGATAAATGGGGAGTGAAACTAAATGTACACATAATGTTGAATGTAAAACAAATTCGTAAAATAAAAAAAAAATTAAAAGATTTGTGATAGATACATTTACAACTACAGCAACACTCACATGTAGTGTCTAGCTGTTGAGGTTGCTCATATAAAACCAAAAATCTCATGGGGTTTGTTTCTCTGCTTTGGCGATTTAAGGACAAGTTTTCATGGGGCATCCCTGTTAATTGGCCTAATAACATGGTTTTGTGTTACTTCTGTGATACCTCCTGGTTTGTGGCATAGTTCCTGGGGTCTTAAAAGATTTCAAGTGGCCATCCAAGGCACAAAAATTGGTCTCTTCACCAGGAACAACAGAGGAAGAAAGAGAGTCAGGAGTAGGAGAATGTGGAATGCTTGGCTAACTGCCTCCATAAATATCTGCCTCCTTTACCGTAAGAACAGAAGAACTAGGTGGTATCCAGCTACCATTACTGAACGTTTTGATCAAAGATGCCATAGAAGAATCCTGATCTAAAGGGAAATGCAGAAAGATTAAAAATAGAGTCTTGTCACTAAGTACCACGCTATATCCCTCTACCATTTAAGTGCTTGAAAAACTAGATACAGCAGTTTGAAGGAGTGATTTTGGTGCTATAAACAGCTCACTGAATCAGAGTGCACCAAACACAGAAGAGCAGAATTAGAGGAAAGACACAGGGAGATTATTTAAGAAAGAGCTACCTGGTAGAGGACGAATGGGCAGCCGAGAGGCCATTGGAAACTTCCCTGGGGCAGTCACTGACTGGTGGGCGAGGGTGGCCACCTGAGATCCCCATGAACCAAGAAAGAAGACACCCTATATCAACATACCAGCACCACTCCAACAACCCAGAGGCCAGCCCCAGGGACCTGCCTCCAGCAACTGATCTTGTCAGTAATTTGGGTCTCCCGGGTGCAGGCAGGAACAAGCACTAACGCTGAAGCTCAAGCGGAGAACTCACTGTTGTGCCAGGAAGGCAAGCTTCCTCCCTTCTCAGCGGGTCACCATTGTGTTTGTGTCAGCCTGGAAGATATCTGGCTTATCTAGTCACGGATATCGGGAACTTGTGTACTAGCAGGTACTCCCCTGACTGCAGCACAGCTGAATTGCATGCATATATGGTGCTGCAAGTGGGCGATATCACAGACAAACTCCAGAGCCATTAGCAGTCTGGCGGGATTGCATGAGAGGCACAGGCGGAAGGGGCAGGGGGAGAGAGAAAAAGCCGCAGCTCAGTGCAGTTCTGGGAATTTGCCTTGGATCAGATCTTTTGCCATGGATCAGCTCATTGGTGCTAAGGGGCCTCTGAAGCGGGGCCTTTGAGTGCGCCTGAACCAGGGGGAAAGTTGTGAATCACTAACAGAAATCTTTCCTGGGATTGAGCCGCAGTCTTGTAAATAACCACATCATCAATAATAGCCTGTGCAAAGCCCTAGAAACTGACCCTAGCAACACCAAGCTTTCTTTCTTTTGCTCTCACCTTTGTCTGCCAATAACTTCACTCATTCAATAGAAGAAACCATATTCAGCCAATTACCATAAAACCTCCTGCTTCGAACTCTAAACCCTCTTTACAACAAACAGAAACACATATCCACATTTCACACAGTGATTCCATCAAAAAGAAAACAGCAGAGTGACACAACATACCTGAATCAATAATAAAATAAAATACACC
>NW_006922936.1:0-506 GCF_000298275.1 Orycteropus afer afer | reverse complement strand
TCCTTCATTATTCTCCTTCTCTACTTTTTTTCTCTTAGTACATTACCCCAAATATTACAGGTTTTCCTGTTTTCTTCTTCTTTTCTCCCCTTTTTCTTTTCTGGGTTACTGTCTCTGAGTGATTTCATAGTGTATTTTTTGCCCATGTGCTTTTAGTTTTCTGATGATTATCCAATTGTAATTTTTCTCTGAGTGGGAGACAGCATCAGTCCACATAAGATACAAGTACACCCATGCCTCCTGCAACTACACTTACAGAGTAAGAGACACCACCTCCTTCTCCACCAATGGGCGAACCATAAAAAAAAAAAAAAAAACACCAAGAACACCCTTGGCTGCTCTTCACAAATAATTAACAGACATCTTAACACAATACCATGATGCCTCTGAGACAACAGATCATCACAGTCCACACAAAGAAGCAAGATAAAGTGGTAAAAACAAGGGAACAGGATACAGACCCAGAACACATCTCTGAGGAAGAAGCAGAATTGGAACTCTCTGAT
>NW_006922935.1:122669-127815 GCF_000298275.1 Orycteropus afer afer | reverse complement strand
TTTGGTCAATGACATGAGACAAAGTATATGTGAACTGCTGTATGAAAAGTGAATTTACTCTGTAAATCTTCACCCAAATCCTAATAAAAAAAAAAAAAAAAAGAATTATTGAATAGTTTGCTTTTTATATGTAGTTTTGGGTTTTCTCTGCTTTTTTGTGTAAAGGTCTGTGTCTGTGATAGACCTCTTTCCTGGACACAAAGTTAGGATGTGATCTTTGTGCATATGGATAAGATATGTCAAATTGCAGGATTTTGTTTAGAGTACATGGGTCTAAGTGGAGATTGTGGAGGAGGTTTGAGAATCACTCAAATGACAGAATGAGATCCTTCTTTAATTAAATACATAAAATCTCACACTAAAAGCCCTAGTTCTCTGCAGGTAAGTTATTATATTTTCAAATAAAATAACTCGAGGGGTTAATTTGCTTGTGACAAATACCAAGTTGCCAATTATTCTGGAAGAGGTGTGTATGTGTGGGGTGATGGTGATGGAACAGTGAATATGTCACTCACATTTTCTTTACTTCCCTGGAGTGTCTCTGGTGTTCATCTGGCAAGATTGGCTTCCATCTCTAGTCTTGTGCACATATTGTGCTCTAATTTGCTTCTCAATATGCTCTCATTAGATTATGATCATGTTATCTCACTTTGTTATAGGATTATTTCCTTTGTAATCTTTGCTTTTTTCTTTCAGCCCTTCTACTGTTGTTTGGGGAGGAAGAGGAGATGAATGCTATGCTTAATACACTGGCATATAATGGAAAGATACTGAAATTCTTGAGTTTTATGTGGTGATATTTCCGTCCAAAAACTGTTACAAGGAGTTTTCACGTGCTAGCATATTTTGGAAAACAAGGAATAAGTCGTATACTAGAGAGAAAGTGTCTGGACTCTGTTATAAGCTACTCAGCCAGATATCAGAAAAGACCTGTGTAAGAAAATATTAGGGACCTTAAACTACTAATTAAATAATTCTAAAATTATTGTATTAGAATTATTTAAAGTGAGAGGAGGTTAATCTGGAAGGAATGTCCATTGGGTGATTTTCCTTATTAAGTGACAAATGAGAGATTATAAGCTAAAACTTCTATTTATTCTTTTATAAAACTTTACTGCTGTCTTAAGTTAATATAATTGAAACCAAGTGCATTTTTCATATATTTAAAGATAATGTCTTTATACTTTCTTTATAATCTTCCTTGGTGGGGGAAAACTGAAGGTTGATCACCAGGGAGCAGTTACAAATCATTTTTAAATAATTTCTTTTGCAAATTTGAAAATTATTTACTTCCTTGGCTGAGGGCTAATATAATCTATTTAGCTCTAACAAAATCACAAAGTCCTATTACAATATATCAAATGTAATCAAACATGGTCACTGACTCACCATATAGTACAAGATATGACAATTAGATCCTTTCTCTGAGTTTCAGATATTGAAGAGGTTTATACTAGGAGAATAAGGCCCTTTCTATATCTACTGCTATTTGCATCTCTGTTCATTGATTCTTTGATTTAATATTTATTGAGGACCTACTACATGCCAGACACCTGTGATAGTATTAAGAGAACAATGTTGAACAAAGTAAACAATGTCCCTTTTCTCATGGAGCCAGGAGTCTAGTGGGAGGGGGTGTCATAACTTTAAAAAGTAAATAAGCCCATAAAATAATTATATAGTATGATAAGTACTATAAATAAAAACGTTATCACGTTGAGGTAGAGAATAAGATGGTCATAGTATTTTATCTCCTTTGAGGAGATAATGTTTCAGGTAAAACTTGAAGGATGAGGAGGCACAAACCATAAAAGGAGTAGGATGAAGAGTAATACTGGCAGAAGAAACAACAAGAGTAAAGCTTTGAGGTTAAAGCTCTTGCTGTATTTATAAATCAATAACATTGTATTGAAATTGTTTTTGGAGCCAATATAGCAAATTCAAACCACAAATACACTTCTTATCAATTGTCATACTGGTTTTAAGACCCTGCCTGGACTAGTAACTTAATCTCTGAACAAAACATATTATAAGAACTTGATACATTGTAGTTATGATGATTGTTTTCTGTATACTTTACTAGGAGCTCTGGTAGAGTAGTGCCTAAGGCACTTGACTGCTTACTAGAAGGCTGGTGGTTCAATTCCACCAGCCATTCCTTGGAAGGAAGGTTGGGAAAGCTCCTTCCATAGTGATACCACCTCAGAAACCCAATGAGGGGTCACTATGAGTTGGGTCTGACTCCACGGCACATAACAACAACAACAACAATGTATTCTTTACTAAGGACCTCTGGTGGTGTAGTGGTTAAGGTATTTGACTGCTAACCAAAAAGTTGGTGGTTCAAACGCACAGTTACTCTATAGAAGAAAGATGAGGAATTCTGTTTCTATAAAAATTTACAGCCTTGGAAACCCATTGGGAGTCACTATGAGTTGGAATTTACTCTATGACAGTGAGTTTGGTTTATTTGTTGTATATTCTGTACTAGACTATGGACAACTTGGTTTTATAATCCATATCTTAGCAAGGACTGCGTGTCGTAAACATATCAAGGTGCTTGATTCATGGTAGGTCTAGCCAATGTCTAATGAGTGAATAAAAAAAGAGTAAAAAAATATGACTGAAAAGTCAATTTATATGAATTCACTGAAGTATGCTTATATAAGTTTATGTGAAATACTTAAGGGGTTGGCTTTTGGAAAGCTTCCAGGAAATACCTACTGTAGATCCACTCAGAATCAGGCTACAGTGCCTTATCAACTCTAGATCCACCAGCTGATAACATATATGGAAACATTTCATTATGTTAACCAACATCATTGCCAGGTACTTTTTTTGTTTGTTTTCTTTTATATATATATATATATATATATATATACACATCTTTATTAGAATGTATTTTGAAGAAAATAAAATTTCATTTGATAATTAACTGGACCATGATGATCATCCACTGTGAAGCACTGCTTACGTGCCAGCACTGTACAAATCACTTTTACATGTTGTATCACTTTTAATTTTTACATAAAACTATGAGGTAGATGATATCATATCCCCATTTCATAGATGGTAGAACACGTATAATTGGTCCCTGTGGTCATTAAGATTGTATGTCAAGTTGGCTGGGCTTTGATCTTGAGTAGCTTGGCAACTGGATGTAGTTATTCCCCATAATGAAATTGGAAACACCTCCATGGTGGGATCTGATGTTGAGGGAGACTTGCCTTTGGAGTGTGGCCTGCTTCCACTATATATAGAAAGAGTCCTGCATGTGGTTCTTCTCTAGTTCCTGGACTTAAACAAGTGGGCTGCTGATCTTGGGATTGTTCAATTTTATTTGATGACCTTGGGTTCATCAACTTCAGCAGCCAGCTCCTGTGTGAGTTAGAAGAAACCTTCAGCTTGCTCCAGTGGGCCTAGAGAGCAGTCTGAATGAAGCCCAAGGTCAAAGGGCCTCCAACCAGCTCCTAGAGCTGGCACTCTGAACTCGAACTTCTTGTCTAGTCTTCTGCTAGAGCCAGCACTCTGAATTTGGAGTTCAAGTCTCCACAAATGTAAGAGAATAGATTACTGTTTTTAAAAACCATCCACTGGTGACATTTCTGTTATAGCAGCACTAGAGAACTAAGCCCCCAAGGTCATAAAGTTAATAAATAGAACATCCCAGTCTTGAACTAGATAAGTTGCCTGTCGACCTTGTTCTCTTAATCATCTTGTTGAGTCATAGCTGATGCTAGTTCCTTCTGAGTAGATAATTTGAAGGAGAGTAACAATGACTCTCTTCAACGTTTAAACACATGAGCTTATTGCTAAAGAGATAAACACATGAAGAGCTTATCGAGCATATGGGAAGCCAGATCAAATTAAAATTAAGGTACCTAAAAGTAAAAAGCCGGACTTCCTGTATCACACTATTTTTCTTGGTTCTAATTTACACAAGATCATCTAGGCAGCATATGATTTCTTTATTTAACTCTTTGAATATTAAATTTCAATAAGTTTGAATTATTGTGATTATTATTTGACATTTGTTAAATGCCACAGATGAATTATACATTATAGAGATGGAGCATGAGGGGCAACCTTGTTCAAGCACCTTTGCTAACAAGTAGATCTTTGCTCAGCTTTTGGGGAAAATAAATAGACAAGGATGAGGAACGTAGCTAAACAGGGGAAAAAAAATAACCTCACAACCAAAAAGCAAAGCAAATAAAAAACCTCTCTTGTTTTACAGAGATAATTCTATGGAAAACATGGGAAGTTGCTGAAATTTGTCTTCTCTTTAAAAATTATTTTTCCTATTCATATTCTTCATTTTCCACAAATATGTATTGAGTAAGTGTCTTGCTTGTTGTCTCTCAAATACATGAACTAGACTGAGAGGGGTGATATTTTAAGAAGGCAGTCAAAGGAAAATATGTGCCATTTTTTCACTCACTGAAGCTCCATCAACAGAAAGTTACATGCATGAACTTCTTTTGCCTAGTCTCTCAAAGAATAGCCTTCAATGAACTATCCTTTAATGTTATGCTTTTGGCCTTCATGAAAGGTCAATACAGGAAAAGCCACTGGAAAATTGTTTATATATTTTCTGTCAATCTGTTATCAAAGGCATTTGAGTCATTTTATCAATCAGTGTCCTCTGGAAAAGGTCTTCTGTAATAAATTAATTTGTAATTTTAGAATCAGAGAAAAGTATAGTTTTTCCTAAAAGCTTGATACATTTTTTTGTTCAATGATAAGTGAAAGAGACAGAGAAATATTATTAAGAAGGAAAGATAATCAGCAGCATGTAATATCAGGGAGCTCAAGAAAAGGTAATTGTTGACAAGTGATAAATGGTCAGAAAAGAGGATGATTTCAAGGAAAAGACCGAAAACGGACCAATAATAGCTTTTATTATAGTTTGTTTTTGAGAGGTCAGCGTTGGATTAGTGACAGTTCAATGTTCTGGCCTTAATCTTCCTTTCTGGCCCTTGATGCCTTCATACAGAGTCTCATTCTCTTTTTTTCAAGCATTGGCAGTAATCCAAGATTTCTTATCACTATACTAGCACTTAACTATTTAAATGTTTCTCATCTAAAGCACACACTTTTGGGAACCAAAGTTACAATACTTCTTAACTAGGTTAAAAAAAAAAAA
>NW_006922935.1:119272-121059 GCF_000298275.1 Orycteropus afer afer | reverse complement strand
TTTTTTTTTTTTTTTTAGTATAATGGAATTTAATAAAAGGTACAGTCTCATTAAATTCCATTATATTAAAAAAAAACTCACTGCCATTGAGTCTATTTCAATTCATAGTGACTGATCCCCAATGGTTTTCCAAGTTGGTAAATTTCTACAGAAGTAGATTGCCCCATCTTCCTTCTGTGGAAGGGCTGGAGGGTTTGAACCACCAACCTTCTGGTTATCCATCAAATACTTTAAGCACTGTGCCACCAAAGCTCCCTAAATTCTGGGTATAAGTTAGATAATATGTAATCTTTTCCATCTCATATTGAACCATCAGCCTCTTGATACTTACAGAGCTTAGTGTACTGCATCCTTTCTAGTGAGTAATCAATAAAAGTTTAATAACTGATATTACATAGGTATGTGGAAAATTAATCCTCATCTTTCAATGTAGTGCATTCCAAGATCTGTACTCAAAAGTCAAATGAATTTGAAGTGGTAGGGAGTGAAAGAAATTGAACTTGAAACTAACATTTATTTCCAGGAGGCTTCCATTTAAAACTCAGTGCACTTGTTTTCCCCAATTGTTTTCTGAAACCACACCCAGAAATACCATGAAATTAGAAGCACTAGATATATTAGAAGGAGCTCTGGTAGCATAGTGCCTAAGGCACTTGACTGCTAACCAGAAGGCTGGCGGTTCAAACCCCCCAGCCACTCCTTGGAAGGAAGGTTGGGCAATCCTACTTCCGTAGTGATACTGCCTCGGAAACCCAAGGAGGGGTCGCTATGAGTCGGGGCCGACTCGATGGCAAATAACAACAACAGATATATTAGAAGGCATAGGATAAGGTGAGTGGTAAAAAACAGAAGAACATGCTGAAAGTTCATGCAAGGAGCAGTTAGAGATCCAGATTCCCTCTTTCTTCCTACATAGCCACACCATTATCCATCTATAATTTCCTATGGAGTGAGACAATTTGCTTTTTTGGAGAAAATAAGTGAGAAATTCCAGAAACGTAGGTACAAATTTCAGTGAAAAGTTGTTGCTGTTAGGTGCTGTTAAGTTGGTTCTGACTCAATGAACCTATGTACAACAGAAATACACTGCCTGGTCCTGTACCATCCTAACAATCATTGCTGTTTGGTCCCATTGTTGCAGCCAGTATCAGTACATCTCATTGAGAAGCTTCCACTTTTTCATGACATTCTATTTTACGAAGCATGATATCCTTATCCAAGGACTGGTTCCTTCTTAAAACATGTCCAAAGTACCGAGACAAAGTCTCACAATCCTAACTTCTAAGCAGCAATCTGGCTGTACTTCGAACAAGACATATTTTTCCATTCTTCTGGAAGTACATGGTATGTTCAACATTCATTCATTCATTCATTTAAAGAGCTTATTTTACATTCAACGTCACGCATACATTTAGTTTCATTCCCCATTCACCATGTCCAACCGTAACCCAGTCTCCTCCCCTCCCTACCCTGCAACCCTCCCCTTGTGCCCCTCATAATTATGCACTACTGTTTGTCCTGCGTTTCCTCAGTTTGAATGTTGGTCTTTTGGTGTTTCATGGTCTATTGCTCTAAGGGACGTATTCCCATTGAGTGTGTGGGTGAGGCATCCTGGGTTGAATGGTCTGCGTGTACATCTTGTTAAATATTGGTCTGAGAGCCTGCCTCTGGGGGTGAGCTTTATTCCAGGCACCGAATGTATTTCAGGGCCATACTACTGGGAGTCTCACCAGATTTCATCTGACCAGTAATTCTGGTCATTATTGAGTTTTTGGATTTTGTTCCAC
>NW_006922935.1:115211-118560 GCF_000298275.1 Orycteropus afer afer | reverse complement strand
GGGATATCTGTGAGGGATTACTCTGTGTCTGTCTTCTATTGTTTCTGTAAGGACTGCAGGTATTTTGTATCACTGGTTGTGCAAGATTAGCTTCAGCTGAGTCTATTCTTGATCTAGAGTATACCTCTAATCACTGACCCCTGTCTGATCATCTCAGGTGTTTATGTGTTTATCTGTATAGCCTAGTGTTTGGTGTTAATGGCAATGTGGTATTGTAAACACATTGGTTGGTTTTAGCACCTGTCGTCTATCTCTTATATGCACAGTTTGGTGTCCTCTCTTTTCCCAATGTTATCATGGTGGTCATATATCCTTCCTGTATATCTCTCCCCCTACCCATGTCAGTGTGTAAGCCCCAACTATCCCTAAATTAATCCTTCCCTTTCCCTCCCCATCCCAGTAACCTACTAGGTGAGATCCCTTTGCCAAGCAAACCCTTCTCTGTCTTTTTACAGTAATGGGCTCATACAATACTTGTCCTTCTGTGATTGCCTTATTTCACTCAGTATAATGTCCTCCAGTTTCATCCACATTGGGAGATGATTCACTTATCCCTCATCATTCTTTAATGTGGCATAGTATTCCCTTGTGTGGATATACCATAACTTGGTTATCCACTCATCCGTTGATGGGCATTTAGATGAATTCACCATTGCTATGGTGAATTGTGCTGCAATGAACATAGGTGTACATGTCTGTTTGTGCGCTGTCTCTCACGTCTTTAGGATACATTCCTAGTAATGGAATTGCTGGGTCAAATGGTACTTCTATTTTCAGTTTTTTAAGGAAATGCCATACCTTTTGCCACAATGGTTGTACCATTTTACAGTCCCACCAGCAGTGCACAAGAGTTCCAATGTCTCCACAACCCCACCAGCATTTGTTACTATCTGATCTGTTGAACTTTGCTATTACTCCTGGGGTGAGATGATATCTCATTGTTGTTTTGATTTGCATCTCTCTAATGATTAATGATCGTGAGCAATTTCTCATGTTTGTTGGCTGCTTGTATATCTTCTTTGGTGAAGTGTCTGTTCAATTGTCTGTTTTTGATGTTAAGATGTTGAAGTTTTCTGTAGATTTTGGAGATAAGTCCTTTGTCAGATATGTCGTAGGCAAAAATTTTCTCCCAATCTATAGGTTCTCTTTTAATCCTTTTGACGAAATCTTTCGATGCGCACAAGAATTTAATTTTTAGAAGTTCCCAGTAATCTGGCTTCTCTTCTATCTCCTGCACATTCTGGGTTATGCTTGACAGTCTATTTATGCCATAAATTAGGGCTCCCAGATTTGCCCTTATTTTGTCTTTGATGAATTTTTGGTTTTACATTTAAGTCTTTGATCCAGCTACAGTTTGTTTTTGTGTATGGGGTGAGGTATGGGTCTTGTTTCATTTTTCTATAGGTGGATATCCATATTTGCCAGCACCATTTGTTAAACAGGCTGTCTCTTCCCTATTTAATGGGCTTTGGGCCTTTGTCAAAGATCAGTTGTCCATAGATGGATGGGTCTCTGTCTGAACTTTCAATTCTGTTCCATCGGTCTATCTGTCTATCATTGTACCAATACCATGTTGTTTTGACTACTGTGGGTATATAGTAGTTCTTAAGATTTTGGAGTGTGAGACCTCCCACTTTGTTTTTCTTCTTGAGAAGTGCTCTGCTTATTCGAGGTCTCTTTCCTTTCCATATGAAATTAGTAATTAGGTTTCCCATGTCCTTAAAAAAATTTGTTGAAATCTGGATCAGGATTGCGTTAAATGTATAGATTGCTTTAGGTAGTATTGACATATTCACAATGTTTAGTCTACCTATCCATGAACAAGGCAGGTTCTTCCATTTATGTAGTACAGTTGTTGTCTCTTGTAGCAGTGTTTCATAGTTTTCTCTGTATATGTCTTTTCTGTCTCTGGTGAGGTTTATTCCTAGATATTTTATCTTTTTAGTAGCTATAGTGAATGGTAAGGTTTCCCTCATTTCTTTATTGGAGGAGTTCTTGCTGGTGTAGAGAAATTCGACTGATTTTTGTATGTTGATCTTGTATCCTGTCACTTTGCGGAATATCTCTATTAGTTCCAGTAGTCTTTTTATTGAGTCCCTTGGCCTTTCCATGTATAGGATCATATCATCTGCAAATAGAGGTAGACTTAATTCCTCTTTGCCAATATGTATGCCTTTTATTTCTCTATCTTGTCTTATTGCTCCGACCAAGACTTCTAATACAATGTTAAATAGAAGCGGTGATAAAGGGCATCACTGTCTGGTTCCCATTCGTAAGGGGAATGCCTTGAGTCTTTCTTCATTAATAATGATATTGGCCATTGGCTTTGCTTATATACTCGTTATTATGTTGAGGAATTTCCCTCCTATCCCTATTTTGCTGAGAGTTTTAAACAGGAATGGATGTTGGATTTTATCCAATGACTTTTCTACATCAATTGATATAATCATATGGTCCTTTTCCTTTGTTTTGTTTATGTGGTGGACTACATTGATTGATTTTCTGATGTTGAACCACCCTTGCAAATCTGGTATGAATCCCACTTGGTCCAGATGTATTAATTTTTTGATATGTTGTTAGATTCTGTTGGTCAAGATTTTGTTAAGGACTTTTGCATCTATGTTCATGAGTGATATTTGTCTGTAGTTTTCCTTTCTAGTGTTCTCTTTCCCTGGTTTTGGTATTAGTCTTATGCTTGCTTCAAAAATGAGTTTGGGAGTACTTTTTCTATGTTCTGGGATAACTTGAGTAGCATAGGTGTCAACTCTTTTCTGAATATTTAATAGAATTCTCCAATGAAGCCATCAGGGCCAGGGCTTTTCTTTGTGGGAAGTTATTTTATGACCTGTTCAATTTCTTCCTTTGTTATGGGTCAAGTTTTCTATTTCTGAGTGGGATAATTTAGATAGGTCTTGTGATTCTAGAAACTTGTCCATCTCTTCTAGGTTTTCAAATCTATTGGTGTAGTTTTCATAATATCCTGTCACTATCTTTTTTATTTCAGTTGGTTCTGTTGTGATGACACCATTTTCATTTACAATTCTTGTGATTTGGGTCCTCTCCTTCTTTTCTATTCTGCCAATGGTTTATCAATTTTAATAATCTTTTCAAAGAACTAGCTCTTTGTTTGGTTGATTGTCTCTATTTTTTTTTGTTTTCTATTTCATTTATTTCTGCTCTGATCTTTATTATTTTCTTGCTTCTAAATACTGTAGGATTCTTTTGTTGTTCTATTTCTAGTTGTTGGAGTTGATAAGTTAGAGTGTTGATTTTGTTTCTTTCCTCTTTTTTGATGTATGCATTTATTGCTATAAACTGTCCTCTGAGTACTGCTTTTGCTGTGTCCCAT
>NW_006922935.1:83362-83975 GCF_000298275.1 Orycteropus afer afer | reverse complement strand
CCTGCTACTCTGTGCTACGCCCATGCTTACCTTGCTCCTGGAGACCCAGTCCCTCTCGGGAGGGTAACAAGGGAAAGTGTTCAGTGCAGATCAGTAAGCACTAGCCCGCCCGTGCTTACCTTTCTCCCGGAGACCTGGTCCCTCTCAGGAGGGTAACAAGGGAAAGTGGTCAGTGCAGATCAGTGAGTAAGCACCAGCCCACCCGTGCTTACCTTGCTCCCAGAGACCCTGACCCCCTAGGAGGGTAACAAGGGAAAGTGTTCAGTGCATATCAGTGAGTAAGCACCAGCCCGCCTGTGCTTACCTTGCTCCCAGAGACCCTGTCCCCCTCGAAGGGTAACAAGGGAAAGTGTTCAGTGCAGATCAGTGAGTAAGCACCAGCCCGCCTGTGCTTACCTTGCTCCCAGAGACCCTGTCCCCCTAGGAGGGTAACAAGGGAAAGTGTTCAGTGCATATCAGTGAGTAAGCACCAGCCCGCCTGTGCTTACCTTGCTCCCAGAGATCCTGTCCCCCTCGAAGGGTAACAAGGGAAAGTGTTCAGTGCAGATCAGTGAGTAAGCACCAGCCAGCCAGTGCTTACCTTGCTCCCGGAGACCCGGTCCCTCTCGGGAGG
>NW_006922935.1:74312-82508 GCF_000298275.1 Orycteropus afer afer | reverse complement strand
AATATTCCATATTAAAGATATCTCCACATGGGTGGCAAAGAATTTATCCAAGAAGAAATGGGATGTACACTTAATTGCTGGATAGCAAAAATGTGGATTTGTGTATGTTGCAAAGTTTGATCAATGGTATGAACTGCCAGCCTTCTGGTTAGCAGTCAAATGTATTAGGCACTACACCACGAGAGGTCCCATGATTATAATAGGGCATGTAAATACAGCAGTCACTAAGAAGGATCAGAGCACAGTTTCCTTCCTGTGCAGCAGTTAAAATATCTAATGCTATTCAGTTCTGAATAACTACCTTTCTCATCTAGATAGTTTCTGTGGAAAATAGGGCTATGCCCTGAGATGTTTCGTTTAAGGCAGTAGCAGTATGCTTAGTGAGTGCTTCTTCTTGCCATTCTAGGTCTGTTGTGGCAGCTCTAGGAGTGAAAAGCACTAGAGGATAAAACCATCAGCTGGAGTGGCACTGTCACTGGTGTCAGTGATAAAAAGTATTCAGTTGGAGGGTGTTCTGGTTACCTAGTGCTGCTCTGACAAGCATATACCACAGATGAGATGGCTTTAACAAACAGGAGTTTATGCTCCCACAGTTTGGAGGCTTTAAGTCTAAGTTCAAAGTGTCTCTCAGCCTTGGGCTTCAGCTCTGTCTCCTGCTACTGTCCCACTGGAGCTAGAGCCTTTTCTTCACTCAGACAGCTGCTGGCTGCAGAGGCTGACAAGCCCAAGGTTATCAAGTAAAAAGGCACAGTCCTGATGTTCTCAAACCACATGGCAGGCCATTTATTCAAGTCCATTGAAAGTCCCAAGGTTGGCAGAGCCTGGCAGGCTGCTGAACAACAACAAGGCTACATGCAGGGTTCAAGTGTGCCATAATCTGGAGACCATTCCCAAAGCTGCTGCTTATATACAGGAAGCAGACCATATACTCAAAGGCAGCTACTCAGCTGGTCACAGTAGATTCCACCATGGAGGTGATTACCAATCTCATCAATGGGAATACTATATCCAGCTGCCCAGCCATTCAACCAGGCCTAGCCAAGATGACACACAAACTTAACCACCACAGAGGGACATGCAGGCAGAGTTGTATATATTATGCTGGGGATGTAGGGACACCCCTGTGTGCATTGCCCTGTGCAATTATAAGGTAAATAAGAGCAGTCATAATAATTACAGCCCCATTCCCATCCCCATGGAGAGGGAAATGCCTTGATTTTACCATTTTTTTTTTCTCTAACCCCCAAAACCAAAACCAAACTCACTCGTTGAGTCGGATCCGACTCATAGTGACCACTGCTTGGGTTTCCAAGGCAGTATCACTACAGAAGTAGATTGCCCAACCTTCCTTCCGAGGAGTGGCTGGTGGGTTTGAACCCCCAGCCTTTTGCTTAGCAGTCAAATGCCTTAGGCACTACACCACCAGAGCTCCCACATGGTATTATTAATTTTAATAACGTTTTTGCAGAGGTGTGGTGAAAGCCACCCCATATCTTTGGTATAGTTACCAGGTGACCTTTCTACACACCAGAGAGAGACAGAGTTTACTTGTAAAGATACAGCATGAGTCCATCCTAACCCATCCCAAGTAGCACACCATACAGTGCAGGAGACATTAACTTGTTCCGTAACTAATGAAAAGACCTACTACTGGTAAAGCTCCAGGATGGCAAAGACTCACTACAAACTACATTAAAAGGGAGGAATGGAGACATGTTTCCAGTCATTTAAACAGTTCCACAGACTTTCATTTAAGGGCAGTAATTTCCATGGCAATTCAGTGTTAGATGAAGTGGGCAGTTTCCCACATATCCAGCAGTTGGATCGGTTTCACACTTCAGCCATGGTAAGAGCCCAACTGCTGAACAGATTGCTGGAGACCCTTAAAGGCAATAAGATAAAGTCTTTAAAGGAACAATCAAAGGTAAATCTTGAAAATCTAGCAGAATGCAGGAAGTACTGGGAATAGAGGTTAATATGACTCCTGGGCAAGGTTTTTTTACTCTGGTTTACAATACCACACCCTCTCCCCTACTGGCCCTTCAGTTTTGGGGAGGCAAGGATAATCTAAAGGAGTTACTGTGAATGCCCACATGCTCATGAAATATGTCTCCCTTTTCAGTAGTTGCCCTGGATAAGCAATGGTAAGGATGCTGGGGGGTTTCAAGTATGTTTCTGTTGTTGTTAGGTGCCATCAAGTCACGTCGAACTCATAGCGATGCTATGACGGTAGAATGAAACACCACTTGGTACTGCACCAGCTGCATGATCCTTGCGGTACTTGAGCCCATCGCCACTGCCAGTGTGTCAATCCATCTCATTGAGGGCATTCCCCTCTTTCGTCGACCCTCCACCTTAGTCCTCAAGGACACATCTTTGCTCTTCAACACTTTAAAGAGGTCCTTTATAGCCAACTTGCCCAGTGCTATATGTCATCTGATAGCATAGTGCCTTAGGCACTTGACTGTTAACCAGAAGGCTGGTGGTTCATACCCACCAGCCACTCCTCGGAAGGAAGATGGTGCAATCTACTTCTGTAGTGGTACTGCCTCAGAAACCCAAGGAGGTGTCACTATGAGTTGGGTCAGACTTGATGGCACATAACAACAACATATGTCATCTGATGTCCTGACTGTTGTTTCCAGTGGCATTGATTGTAGAACCCAGCGATGTGAATGAAGTCTTTGACAACTTCAATCTTTTCTCCATTTATCGTGATGTTGCTTATAGGTCCAGTTGTGAGGATTTTTGTTTTCTTTATATTGAGATGTAATCCATACTGCAGACTGTATTCTTCAACCTTCATCAGTAAGTGCTTCAAGCCATCCTCACTTTCAGCAAGCAAAGATGTGTCGTCAGCGTATCGCAGGTTGTTAATGATTCTTCCTCTAACCCTGATGCCACATTCTTCTTCAAAGTCTGGGCCTAAATGTCTGTCCACAGCTGCTTCCCCCAAAGGGGCTGCCCTGCCAAACACCAGTCTTTTTCTTGCCAGGTTGGCAGCCACAAAGTGAGGCCTTTAAATACTGCCCAGGTTTCGGTGCATAAGATAATAGGATCTTTTTTGTACATAAGTACCATCCAGGGTGCTCTTAATTCTGCCTACTGGCTGCTTTAGCCCTCTCCTTGATCTATTCAAATTGTTTTGGTACTAGGCTGAATGGCTGTTGCAGTCCAATGGGCTGGGTTGCCCCATTCTTAGCCATCTGTGTACCAGCATTATTAGGTATGGGCTCAGTTCCTTCTTTGATATGGCTTTTTAGCAGAGGAGGGGATTCAACTATTTGGGTAGTAGTTTCACTTACACAGGTTACTAGCCCCAGGATATGATGAAGCTCTGCACTGTGGGGGCTGGCCAACAGAGTACTCTGCTGCTGGAGGTAGGCGTACCATTTCACTAGTGTTCCCACTTGGGCCACACTCAGCTTTGACTTGTTAAATTATTTTACCCATCTCCACCAGATAACACCTAAGAACTTGACAGATAACCCATGTCCCTGAAGTTTTGTGGTATTTATCACCCATCCTTGGCTTTCCAGATGGGCTATCATTTGGGGAGCAGCATCCTCTAGGAGAGAAACATCATAATATCATCAATATAATGAAACATGAAAATTCCTTCTGGAGGTTTTCACCTTTGAAGGTCATGAGAAACCAGGCCATGGCAGATAATAGGGAAATGACAGTAACCCTGGGTTAGCATTTGAAATGTCCAGGACTCCCCTTTCTACTCAAAGGCAAATTCATCTTGGCATTCACGAATTATAGGAATACTGAAGAATGCATCAGCCAAGTCTAGTACAATATGATAAGTACTTAGGTATTCACTAATAATATTTAACAATTGGGATATATTGGGGATGGCAGCATGCAGAGAAGGGATAATTTTATTCAGCTCTTGGTAGTCCACCATCATCCACCAACAGCTGCCTGGTGTCCACTCCAGCCATAAAGAGCTGTTGAATGGACTGTGAGTGTGTCGGATGATGCTGATTCATGCTAGCTCTACAATGGTAGTGGTTATTTCCTTGTGCCCCCTGGGAAGCCAGTGCTCTTTAATACTTACAATTATGATGGGAGAAGGGAGATGCATGGGACTCAAATTAACCCAACCCCCACACAACTGGCTTCATTGTTCTTACTGTCAAATAGAATTTCTCTTCACTTGTTAAAAGGGTTAATCCTGATAGAATGTCAATTTCTAAGATGTGTTCAGGCAGGGGAGAAATAAACAACTGATATTTAGAGACAGAGACACCTTATGGTGAGAGTGAGTGCTATGCACTGGACCCAGACAGTACTCTTCCCATAGCTGTCAATGGCATTTAATGGGCCTTTAAATCTATTTATATTCCCATGAATGAAGGTGAGTTCTGCACCCATGTCTACCAAAGCTAGGGCACTTTGTTCATCGTTTGGGGACCAGTAGATAACTATTTCAAAGTGGGGTTTCTGATCCCCATAATACTCCACACCTTTGGTGGGTGATTTTGGACAATTTCCTAATCTAAGGCAACCAGCAATATAAGGTCTGTCCAAAGCTGATTTTGAGTCACTCATAGGGGCCTTCTTCCTGTAGCTAAATCCTTTGGCTCTCTCTCTACCCTGGGGAGGGTGGTACTTTTCACTAGCTCTTACATTTTTCTGCCTTAGCTTGTCAGTTTCTCCCATGTGAGCAGCAGCTTGCTTAGCTTGGGAGATGGGGAGCCTGATGGCTGATTGAAGTATGGGCAAAAGAGGATCGTAATACTGGTTAGGGGCAGACTGCAGGAGGGCATTGCTAATCCCATATGTAAATATTTCATTATTAGGACCCACAAATTCAGATACATATGCAGCATGCTTCACTCCTAATTCGCAAATGAGCCCTTGTAACTCTTTAAGAGTTTTCCATCTAGGAGGGGTGCAGGGAATATCTCCCTCCATGGGCCACACTGCTCATTAGGCTAGAATGATCCAGGTCATGAGAGTTATATTCCTTGCTCCATTCTGAAACATATATAGCCTTTACCTTAAAGCAGAATCGGAGGTAACCAAGGATATTTTAGATAATTTCTGTCCTGACAAGACCCCACCATCTGCCCCTGTAACCCACAGCCTTAATTCTCAGGCAGGTACATATTCCCCTCCTTTCTATTCCTATTGGACAACTATATCAAGGAGTTCCTTGGTGGCATAGTATCTTACTGTGATATGTTCCTGCTTCTCAGGAGGAGTGGGCAGTCCAGCATCACCTGGGGTGCAGAGATCGGTTTTACCTTGGTGGTGATTAATGGCTGGGCTTGTAGGTGTTCAGTTACACTAATTCTGTCATCCCAGGCCTCACTTTCTTCCTCCAAGTCTGAGTACTCAAGAGGGTTCCATTTCTTAGAGTACCAAGTGGACCTAGTTATAACTGCTCAATTTGTTGGCACGGTAGGCAGTGCCCAGCCAATTTTGCTACTTGACACGCTAATGTTTCTATAATTTTGTCAGATGCTTGTACGTTGGTAACGATAGATTATTTGCATCTGATTGAGCCAGTCTTGTGTCCCTTTCTAAGCTCAGTTCTTCCTTAACTGTCTGTATTTTTCCCTTAATTTCTGATACTCACTCACTCCTTCCAGCTTGGCGTCTGTAGCAGTGCATACTGTGTATAACAGAGCCAGGCTACCACTGCAACCAGTGCCTGGTATTCTTGTTTCATATCCTCTACTCTGATACTCCTCCTTAAGGTAGAACACAAAATGGCAGCTAGATTTCCTTGGAGTAAGAGATTGAGAGAATGAGAGAAGGCATCCAATATAGAAGACATTTTCTAACCTAATTTTGCAAATGGGATCTTATGGTCCACTCATTAGAAGCTAGTCAATAAGCCCACAGTCAAGGGTAAGGGAAATTACACAAAGATATTAATACCAGAAGGTGGTGATCCTTGGAGAACATCTGAGACACAGCTTACCATACCAACCTGCTAGCATGGCTAAAATTGAAAAAAATTACCAAGTGTTGACAAGGATTTGGAGCTACTGGAACTTTCTTATATTGCTTGTGGAAATGCACAATGGCATAACATTTAAAAAAGCAATTTAGTGTTTTCTGATATAGGTAAATATATGTTTACCATATGACTTAGAAATACCACTCCTACATATTTATCCAAGAGAAAAGAAAGCATATGTTCACACATAGCCTTTCTCCTGAATATTTAAATCACCCTTTTACAGTTATCAAACACTAAACAAACCAAGTAGCCATCAACAGATGACATGAAAACAAATTTTGATGTTTTTAATAAATTAATTACTACTCAGCAATAAAAGCAAAAATACATGCAACAATGCAGGTGAATCTCAAAAGCATTATGCCAAGTCAAAGTAGACAGGCACAAAAGACTACCTACTATATGATTCCATTCATATGGAATGTTAGATGGAAAATTTATAGAGACAGAAAATAGATCTCTGATTGACAGTGGGTGGAGACAAAAGTACTATTGACTTAAAATGGTCATGGAAGAAATTCTTGGATAGTTGGAAGTGTCTTATGTCATGATTTTAATGGAAGTTACATGACTAGATTTTTGAAACATCTAATTGGTGAATTTTATTGTATTTAAATTAAGCCTTAATAAATTCAGTTTTATAAAATGATGTACTTGTGTTTCATCTCCTACATGAAAAGAGCTTGGAAGTAATCACTCTTCTCTTATCCTTACAACAAAGAAAAAGTTGAATGAACTGAAAAATCAATAATTTTTCTTGGAGCTAGCAGAGAACTAAGTTTGCAGGGAAAATCAATACCCAGAAATCTGGAGGGAAGTTGAATACAAAGAATGACAACTAAATCAGATTACCTGGAGCAGAAGTTGTTGTTGTTATGTGCTGCCGAATCAGACCTGACTCACAGTGACCCCTCCCTGGGTTTCTGAGGCAGTAGGACCATAAAAAGGTAATTTTGATGAATTGTTGGAAGCCAAGTGTGGACTAGTATGAGAGTAAGAATATCCTGAGGATTGCAGTCATAGTATGAAGCGCCATACTTTCCTGGATTTACTTCCAGGAACTCCACTATGTTCTCATAGTGAAGAGCCAGAAAAGAGTTCCTCATGACTCTGGCAAGGGGAAGAAATAGGGTTACCATTTTGAAATATATCCAGATCAATCTCGAGAACAAAGAATTATATCCAGGAAAATAAAGATTTTAATAGTGCCTTACTCCATAAGAGAGGAAGTGAATTTACCCAACCCCATCTACCTCTAATCTTCCTGTCTCATTTAAAGTGTGAAAACTAGGAATCACTCATAAAGTTTACAGCACAGCATCATAGGCTCAACTAAGAGATTAGATGTATTCATATTATTTCAAAAATTTTCCCCTCCCACACACCTTACCACAACATCAACAAGAACCTTTACTAGGATGTCCATATATGTTGGAAGCAGGCCACATCCCTGAAGAAATTCCCTTGATTGGCTGCTCATAGCAGATCTCATATTGGAGCTGATTGCATTATATTGGATCTCATCATGGGAGATGACTACATCATAATTGCTAAACCACTGAGAGTCATGGCCGAGCCAAGTAAAAACACACCATTAACTATCAGAAAGGCTAAGGAAGAAAATGGGAATAAATTGGGTTATTTTCAAGATTTGAAGGTATGAGAGTGGAAATTCAGTCTGGTTATCATTTCTGTCTCTAGATACAATGCTAATAATAACACCATAGAGTATTCTTACAAGTCTAATACCCAAATAACATTTTCCCCACTTTTGAATACCCTTTTTCTGACTGTGATATAGAAATACACAAATGGTTATATGGTTCAGATGACCAGATCTTCCAAAACATGGCAGAAATACTTAAGACAATATAAAAGAATATTAAAACTTAATATTGCTTTGAAATTTATAAAAAGCTTAGTTAACTATTAATCATCTTTATTTTCATACTAATTTTCTTTTTTATTCACTTTTATCTTACTGTTTTTCTTATGAATCCAGGAGGAAAAAAATATAATCTACAGGTATTGTATTGGAGATTGGAAAGAGAGATACAGATAGAGAAAAAGACAGAAATAAGCAAAATTAGAGATTGTTGTTGTTGTTGTTGTTGTCAAGTGCCGTTGAGTCATTTCCAACTCATAGCGACCCCATGCATAGCAGAAAAAAACACTGCCCCATCCCGCACCAGCCCCACAATCCCTGCTATACT
>NW_006922935.1:72600-73598 GCF_000298275.1 Orycteropus afer afer | reverse complement strand
GAAAGGATACAACCCTGACACACTCCCTTCTTGATTTTAAACCATGTAGTGTCCCCTTGTTCTGTTCGAACGACAGCCTCCTGGTCAAGGTACACTGTTCCTTGTTTTTCTTTTTGTGTTTTTCCCATTTTTCCTCATTATTCTCTTTCTCTACCTTTGTTCTCTTATTATCCACTCCGCAGATATTTCAGGTTTTTCTTTTTCTTCTTTTTCTCATTTTTTAAGTCACTGTTGCAGTGTAATTGCATGGTGTATTTTTTTGTCCATTTGCTTTTAATTTTTGAATGGTTATTCAATTGTTAGTTCTGTCTAACAGAATGGGAGACTGTAACAGTCCCCATGTGGTAAAACTACACCCTCACCTCCTGCAGCTTCAATTACTGAATGAGAGCCACCATTTCTTTCCACTCCAACAGACCAATGATAAACAACTACCAAGAAGAGCATGAGTCACACTTGGCTGCTATTCACAGTCAACAGAGATCTAAATACAACATCATGATGTCTCAGAGACAACAGACCATCACAGTCCACACAGAAAAAGCAAGATAAAGTGGTAGAAACAAGGGAACAGTATACAGATGCAGAATACATCGCTGAGGAAGAAGCAGCATTGGAATGCTCTGATAAGGAATTCAAAAGAATTATATTTAGGTATCTTCAAAGGATTAAGAGACATTCCAGGAAAACACAGATAAAACCCTAGAAAAATTTTGGAAGATAATACAAGAATAACATGACAATAATGAAAAATTAGAAATGATTCTAAATCTACAGATAGAAATCCAGAAGATTAATACTAAATTGTCAGAAAAAGATAACACATTGACAAAAATGAAAAATTAGAAATGATTCTAAATCTACAGATAGAAATCCAGAAGATTAATACTAAATTGTCAGAAAAAGATAACACATTGAAAGTGCAAAGGAGTAAAATTGATGTAATGGAAGAGAGAATTAATGAGATTGTAGAAAACACCTGAATACTTCTTTGGAAA
>NW_006922935.1:70992-72351 GCF_000298275.1 Orycteropus afer afer | reverse complement strand
CTGAGAAAATTGTCCAAGATTTGCTGGAGGAGAACTTCCCTGATATGATGAAAGATGAGACTATAACCATTCAGGAAGTCCAACGAACCCCAAACAGGACAGACCACAAAATAAAATCACCAATGTATGTCATCATCAAAGTCATCAAAACCAAAGACAAAGACAGAATCTTGAAAGCAGCAAGGGAAAAACAAAAAGTTACTTACAAAGGACAAACAGTAAGAATAAACTCTGCTTACTCAGCAGAAACCATGCAAGCGAGAAGGCAATGGGATGGTATATTTAAAAACATGAAAGATAAAAATTTTCAACCAATAATTATATATCCAGAAAAATTGTCCCTCAAATATGATGATAAAATTAGGAGATTGCCAGATAAGCAGAAACTAAGGGAATTTGTTAAAACCAGACCAACCTTACAAGAGGTACTAAAGGGAGTGCCTTGAACAGAGAATCAAAAATGGCAAATAACACTCAACCATTAATGCACAAGATGACACAACTCAGAAATCACAGCTATGGACATATGCAAAGTAAAATAAGCTTACAAGATTGTAAACAGGGAACTAGAGACTTCAATTGGTAAATGAAGACAACTACAAACCAAAAAGAGGGAAAATACAGTGTAGGTACAGAACTTCTAAATGGTGAGGAAGTCAAGAGAGTTGCAAGATAAAATGGACTTTTCTAATCTTGGAGAGAAAATTATAACTCACAGGTTGACTTCAAAGAAAAATGATAAACCTTCACATCACAATAAAAAAGAGGAGAAGCACATATATGCAGCAAATACTAAAACAACAGCAACAAATGAAATGATAAGGATTCATAAACATAATGAGCTCAGCCCAGAAAATAATATGGAACAAAAAAATCAAGGACACCATGAACAAACACAACAAAATGACAGCAACCAATTCATACTTGTCAATAATTACACTGAATGTTAATGGATTAAATGCACCACTCAAGAGACGGAGAATTGCAGATTGGATAAGAAGCAGAACCCATTAATATGCTGTCTAGAAGAGACACACAGTAGAGACAAAGACAAAAACAGACTAAAAATCAAAGGTTGGAAAAAGATATATCAAGTAAATGGCAACCATAAAAGAGCAAGAGTGGCAATATTAAATTCTGATCAAATTGACCTTAAGACAAAAACCACAATACAAGATGAGGAAAGACATTATATAATGATTAAAGTATCAATTGAACATGAAGATTTAACCATAATAAGTATCTATGGACCCAATGAAAGAGCCACAAAAAACATAAATCAGACTTTAAAAGAGTTGAAAAGCCAAATAGATGACTCCACAGTCACAGTGGGAGACTTTAATACACCACTTTCTTTGA
>NW_006922935.1:69094-69714 GCF_000298275.1 Orycteropus afer afer | reverse complement strand
ACCAGCAAAGAGATTGCTGAAAAAGGAATAAGGAAATCAATACCATTTACAATTGCAACCAATAAATAAATAAATTAATTAAATACTTGGGACTAAATCTTACCAGGGTCACAAGAGACCTGTACAAAGAAAACTATAAAAAACTGCTTCAAGAAACCATAAGAGAGGTTCTGGCAAGATGGTGGAGTAGGCAGATGGACTGCACAGATCCTCTTCAACAAAGAAAAGGGAAACCAATTAATACAGACATGGAAGATAATCTTGCATCCCTGAGCCTTGAAGGGAAGGATACAGAAGTGGACTGAACCCCAACTTGCAGAAGAATTTGCATGAAAATACCAAAAAAGGAGACACATGAAGCTGCAGTATGGCAGTGACCTGAGCGACCCTGATGGCACAGAAGGATTGGAGATTCCTGAGTGGTGGTAGGACCTAAGAATTAACCTAAAAATAACCCTGCTAGCCAGGGACTGCATGGACGGTGCCCGGTGGCTGGGGAACAAACAGAGAAGGTGAAGAGAAAGGTGGGCTGAGCTGTGCACTTTTGCCCGTCCGGAGAGTGCCGCCATTCTGTAGATTTAAAAAGCAGCTTGACTATTTTGGATATTTAAAGAGACAGC
>NW_006922935.1:44866-45542 GCF_000298275.1 Orycteropus afer afer | reverse complement strand
ATTTTGGTATGTTGTGTTTTCATTCTCGTTTGATTCAAGGAATTTTTGAATTTCAATTTTGATTTCTTCTCTTACCCAATCTTTCTCGAGGAGGGTGTTGTTCAGTTTCCATGTGTTTACACTTTTCCTGTTGATCTTCCTATTGTTAATTTCTTATTTGATAGCATTATGATCTGAGAAGATGCTTTGTAGTATTTCAATGTTTTTAAATTTGTTAGGGCTTGCTTTATGGCCTAAAATATAATCTATCATGTAAAAAGTTCCATATGCACTGGAGAAGAATGTATATATTGTTTTGCTGTTGGGTCAAATGCTCTGTAGATGTTTATAAGGCCAAGTTGCTTGAGTGTTTTATTCAGCTCTTCTGCATTTTTGTTGACTTTCTTTCCAGTTTCAAAGAGAGTGGTGTATTAAAATCTCCTACTATGACTGTCGAGTCATCTATTTGGCTTTTAAATTCTTTTAAACTCTGATGTATGTATTTTGGAGCTCTTTCATTGGGTCCATATATATTTATTTTGGTTATATCTTCATGATCAATTGATCCTTTAACCATTATATAATGTCCTTCCTTGTGTCATATGGCGGTTTTTGTCTTAAAGTCAATTTGATCAGAAATTAATATTGCCACTCCTGCTCTCTTACAGTTGCCATTTGCTTGCTATATCTTTTTCCA
>NW_006922935.1:41526-44166 GCF_000298275.1 Orycteropus afer afer | reverse complement strand
AAGTTCTGTAACTACACAGTCTTTTCCCTCTTTTTGTTTGTAGTTGTCTTCACTTGCCAATTGATATCTCTGGTTCCCTTTTTACAATCTTGTAAGCTCATTTTATTTTGGATATGTCCATAGCTGTAGTTTTTGGGTTGTGTCATCTTGTGTGTTAATGGAGAAAGGGGTTAACCATGAGAAAAAGAAGGAAAAAAAGAGTAAAAAAATTATATTTTTAAATCTGGAACTGGGAAAAGAAAAAAAGAAAAAAAAGAAGATGTAATCTAGGACCTTTTCAGTCATGCAGCTCCAAAGAGTTTTTGGGGTTACTGGAGAGCAGAACCTCCTTTTAAGCACCTGGAATCTGGTAGAGTGCTGACTGTTTAGGTTGTCTCTAGCTGCTGGTTAAGTGTTGATTTGTTTTGTCTTTGTTTTATGTTTTAATATTTTGAGAGGATGAAGCTGCTGTATTTTATTTTATTATTGATTCAGGTATGTTGGGTCGCTCTGCTGTTTTCTTTGTGATGGTGGAATCACTGTGTAGAATGCAGATATGTTTTTCTGTTTGTCATAAAGAGGGTTTAGAGTTTGAAGTGGGGTGTTTATGGTAATTGGCTGAATATTGTTTCTTCTATTGAATGAGTGAAGTTATTGGCAGAGAAAGGTGAGAGCAAAAGAAGGAAAGCTTGGTGTTTCTAGGGTCAGTTTCTAGGGCTGTGGACAGGCTATTATTGATGACATGGTTATTTACAAGACCACAGCTCAATCTCAGGAAAGATTCCTATTGTTGGGGATTCACAACTTTCCACCTGGTTCAGGCACACTCAAAGACCCCACTTCCAAGGCCTCTCAGTGCCAATGAGTGGATCCAAGGCAAAAGAGCCAATCCAAGGCAAATTCCTGGACTGCACTCAGCCACGGCTTTTTCTCTCTCCCCGCCCCTTCTGCCTGTGGCTCTGGTGCAATCCCGCCAGACCACTAATGGCTCTGGGGTTTGTCTGTGATACTGCCCCCCTGTGGTACCAAAGATGCTTGTGATTTTGGTTGGGCTGGAGTCAGGGGAGTACCTGCTATTAAACTATGTTCCCAATATCCATGACCAGATAAGCATGATATCTCCCAGGCTGACCCAAACCCAATTGGTGACACACTGAGAGGGGAGGGAGTTCACCCTCCTGGCACAACAGTGAGTTCTCCACTTGAGTTTCAGTGGTAGTATGTGCACCCACCTGCACCCGGGAGACCCAAATTACAGACAAAGACAGTTGCTGGAGGCAGGTCCCTGGGGCTGGCTTCTGGGTTGTTGGAGTGGTCACTGGTATATTGATATAGGGTGTCTTCTTTCTTGGGTCACAAGGATCTCAGGTGGCCACCCTCACTGGCCAGTCAGTGACTGCTCCAGGAAAGTACAACCAATGGCCTCTCGGCAGCCTGTCCATCCTCCGCCAGGTAGCTCTTTCTTAAATGATCTCCTTTTGTCTTTCCTCTAATTCTGCTCTTCTGTTTTTGGTGCACTCTGATTCAATGAGGTTTTCAGAGCACCAAAATCACTAATTCAAAATGCTGTACCTAGTTTTTCAAGCACTTAGATGGTAGAGAGATATAGCATAGTACGTGCTGATGACACTCCATTTTGAATTGAAATCAAATTTTTTTTATAATTAAATGTACAAAGACCTGGAGTTAGAAAACCAAAAGGGAAGAAGACACGCAGCATTTCTCAAGCTGAAAGAACTGAAGGAAAAAAAAAAAAAATCAAGCCCTGGACTCTGAAAATAACATCTCTCCTGTAGTGCACATGCTAGTTCCTCTGGAATCTTAGTGCCTGAAAACTAGGAGCAGCAGTTTGAAATGGGGATTCTGGTGCTCAGAAAAGCTCATTAAGCCAGAGTACTCCTAACTCAGGGGAGTAAGATTAGAAAGGGGAAAGGGCCAGTGCAATTACCTGGAAGCAAAAAATAAAATATATAATAATAACAAAACAGGAGAACCTGTCCTGTGGAGCACCAACCAGCAGGTGAGAAAGGGCAAAAGACACCTTCCTGTGGCAGTGAACAGAATGCACCACACAAGTGAACCTATGGCCACTCTGTGGATCTACCCTCAGCGCTTGCTTTGAACAGTAAACTTGGAACTGTTGGGAGGGAACTGAGATCCCTCTGGCTTCAGGTAGCACTGAAATGTTTGAGCAGAGAGGACAATAAAGTCACAAATGGGCAGGGCCTAGGCCGAATTCCCATCACGGATTGGGACAATTATCCTAGTTCATTTTTTGGCACAGAGGAGCCCCAAAATCGGGGATTTTGCAACTGTCTGGACCTCGTGGAAAGTGGTGGCTTCCTAACAATTGGAATCTTTGCTGAATTTGAGTTGTAGGCCTGTGAATAACAGTATAAAGTCATCATTAGCAGCCCACTCAAAGCCCTAGAAACCGCTCCTGGCACCATGGACCTTTTTTCATTCTCTGTTTGCCTCTGCCTTCCTCCACCTCTACCTTGCCTCATCCAATAGGAAAATTTCATTCAGCCACCATAACACCTGCTGGCTCAAATCCTAAACTTCCTTAATGACAAACAGAGAGCTGTATCCACATTCCACACAATGATTCCATCATCATAAAGAAATTGCAGAGCAACCCAGCACACCTGAATTAATGGC
>NW_006922935.1:38858-41035 GCF_000298275.1 Orycteropus afer afer | reverse complement strand
GAAATGGAATGCATAGAGATTGATCAAAACAAACAAACAAACAAACAAAAACCCCAAAGCAAACAAACAAAAAAAAAAAAAACACCTGAGAAAATTGTGGAAGACCTACTAACAGAAAACTTCCCCCATATAATGAAGGAATAAAATATGATTGTCCAAGAAGCTCACAGAACCCCATACAAGATCGATCCCAAGAGAAAAACACCAAGGCATAACATAATGAAAGTCTCCAAAACAAAGGCAAAGAAAGAATTTTGTGAGCTGCCTGGAACAAAAGAAATATTACATATAATAATCAAACAGTTAGTCTGAGCTGTGATTACTCAGCAGAAACCATGCAGGAAAGAAGGCAATGGGATAGCATATATAAAGCACTGAAGGAAAAGAACTTCCAACCAAGAATCCTATATCCAGCAAAATTACCCATCAAATATGAGGGTAAAATCAAGGCATTCTCAGACAAACAGAAATGAAGGGATTTTGTGAAAACCAGACCAACTCTACAAGAAATGCTTAAGGAAGTCCTTCCCACAGAGAACCCAAAAATAGAGAACAACAGAATTAGGACACATGACATCAACACTAAAACCAAATCAGAAATAGACACTCAAAATAAGACCATAAAACGTACACTAAAAATCAAGGAAGCCAATCTCACATGGCAACAGCAACTAACCAAATAGAGGGAATGGAACTTCTAGGTACGAACTTCCAAATGGAGAGCAAAACAGGACAATGTCCTCATAGAACAGACAGTTCTAAAAATGTAAAGACAAGAGTTCACTCCATGGTAAGCACAGAAAAAATTGACAATTTCCCTAAGCAAATCCAGAAGGAAGGAAAACATATGGGTTTAATAAACACAAAACCAACAGTAAAGAAGAAAAGAGAGGAAGCACTTGACAGCAAAACAAAATGAGCATAGAAAAGTATATGGATCAAAGAAACTCCAACAACATGACAAAAGACACAATAGAATGACAGCAATCAGTTCATACCTATCACTAATTACACTCAATATGAATGGACTAAATGCACCAATCAAGAAGAAAAGTGTGGCAGACTGGATAAGAAAAAAAGATCCATAGATATGCTGCCTACAAGAGACCCACCTTAGACACAAAGATAAAAACAAATTAATATTTAAGGGCTGGAAAAAATATGCCAAACCAATGGTAACCAGAAAAGACCAGGAGTGGCAATATTAATTTCTGATAAAATAGACTTTAAGGACAAACAACATAAGACACAAAGAAGGACACTGTATGATGCTGAAAGGGTCAATTAACAAAGAAGACGTTACGACAATAAATATTTATGAACTCAATGAAAGTGATAAAAAATATGTGAAGCAAATATTAATTGAATTAAAAGGGGCAATTGACAACTCTGCAATAGTAGTAGGAGACTTTAACACACCATTTTCAAGGAGGTACAGATCAACTAAAAAAAAAAAAAAAAACTCAACAAAGATACAGAAAAACTCAACAGCACAATCAACCAACTCTACTTCATGGACATATGCAGAGAAATCCACCCAAGAAAAGCACAATTCATATTCTTCTCCAATGCACATGGATCCTCCTCCAGAATAGATCATATGTTAGGACATAAAACAAGCCTCAAGAAATTCAAAAGCATTGAAATACTACAAAGCATCTTCCTGGACCACAATGCTATAAAATTAGAAATTAATAATATGAAGATCAAGGAAAAAATCATCAAATGTGGAAATTGAACAATTCAGTGCTCAAAAACTACTGGGTAATAGAACAAATAAAAACTGAAATAAAAAAATTCCTAGAAACAAACGAGAATGGAGATACATCATACCAAAATCTATGAGACACAGTGAAAGCAGTATTCAGAGGAGAGTTTAGAGCAATAAATGCATACATCAAAAAAGAGGAAAGAAACAAACTCAACACTCTAACTCAACAACTGCAACAACTAGAAAAAGAACAACAAAAGAATCCTACAGTATCTAGAAGTATGGAAATAGTAAAAACAGAGCAGAAATAAATGAAACAGAAAACAAAAAACAATAGAGAAAGTCAACAAAACAAAAAGCTGGTTCTTTGAAAAGATTAGCAAAATCAACAAACCATTGACAAATGTAACAAAAGAAAAGAAAGAGAAGATGTAAATTACAAAAAGAGTAAAAGAAAATGGTGTCA
>NW_006922935.1:37048-38522 GCF_000298275.1 Orycteropus afer afer | reverse complement strand
GGGATTCATATCATGTGTGCAAGGATGGTTCAACATCAGAAAAACGATCAATGTAATCCCCCACATAAACAAAACAAAAGAACCATATGATTATATCAATCAATGCAGAAAAGACATTTGATAAAATCCAACACCCGTTCTCTGTAAAGAACTTTCAGCAAAATAGGGACAGAAGGAAAAATCCTCAACATAACAAAAGGCATATACGCAAAACCAAAGGCCAACATCATTATTAACGTAAAAAGACTCAAGGCATTCCCTTTACGAATGGGAACCAGACAGGAATGCCTTCTATCACCACTTCTATTTAACATTATATTGGAAATCCTGGTCTGGGCAATAAGGCAAGAAAGAGAAATAAAAGGCATACAAATTGGAAAAGAGGAACTAAAACTACCTCTCTTTGCAGATGATATGATCCTGTACATAGAAAATCCAAGAGACTCAACAAAAAAACTACGGGAACTAATAAAGAGGCTCAGCAAAGTGGCAAGATACAAAGTCAACATACAAAACTCAGTTGGATTCCTCTACACCAACAACAAGACCTCTGATAAAGAAATTAGGTAAACAATGCCATTTACAATAGCTACTACATTTATTATTATTGTTATTATGTGCCATCGAGTCAGCCCTGACTCATAGTGACCCCTGCTTGGGTTTCCAAGGCGGTAACACTACGGAAGTAGATTGCCCAACCTTCCTTCTGAGGAGTGGCTACAAAGATAAAATACCTAAGAATAAATCTTACCAGTGACACAAAAGACCTATACAAAGAAAACTATAAAACACTGCTAAAAGAGATGACAGGGGCTCTACATAATAGAAGAACATCCCTTGTTCATGGATAGGTAGACTGAATATTGCAAAAATGACAATACTACCAAAAGCAATCTACACATTTAATGCAATACCAATCCAAACACCAACAAAAATTTTTAAGGACATGGAAAAACCAATTACTAACTTCATACGGAAATGAAAGAGACCTCAGATAAGCAGAGCACTTCTGAAGAAGAACAAAGTGGGAGTTATCACACTCCCAGATCTTAAGAATTACTATACAGCCATAGTAGTCACAACAGTGTGGTATTGGTACAATGATAGATAGAGCAATGGAACAGAAAGGAAAGTCCTGATATAGAGCCATCCATCTAAGGACACCTGATCTTTGACAAAAGTCCAAAATCCATTAAATGGGGAAGAGATAGCGTCTTTAACAAATGGTGCTGGCAAAACTAGATATCCACTTGCAGAAAAATGAGGCAAGACCAATACCTCAATCCATATACAAAAACAAACACAACCTCCTTCAAAGATTTAAATGTAAAACCTAAAACTATAAAATTCATCAAAGATAAAATAGGGGAAAAATTGTTGCTGTTGTTGTTATGTGCCATCGAGTCGGCCCCGGCTCATAGCGACCCCTCCTTGGGTTTCTGAGGCAGTATCACTACGGAAGTAGGATTGCCCA
>NW_006922935.1:34843-36784 GCF_000298275.1 Orycteropus afer afer | reverse complement strand
TTCATCAAAAGGGTAAAAAGAGAACCTACAGATTGGGAGAAAATATTTGCCTATGATATATCTGACAAAGGACATATCTCCCAAATCTCTGGAAAACTTCAACACCTCAACAACAAGAAGACAAACAACCCAATTCACAAATGGGCAAGAGACTTGAACAGACACTTCACTAAAGACGATATGCTGGTGGCCAACAAGCACATGAGGAATTGTTCACAATCTTTAGTCATTAGAAAGATGCAAATCAAAACAATGATGATATATCATCTCACCCCTGCAATAATTATTGTTGTTGTTGTTGTTAAGTGCCATTGAGTTGGACCTGACTCATAGCAACCCCTCCTTGGGTTTTTGAGACAGTATCACTACGGAAGTAGATTGCCCAATCTTCCTTCTGAAGAATGGCTGGTGGGTTTGAACCACCAGCAGTCTGGTTAGCAGTCAAGTGCCTTAGACTACACTACAAGAGCTCTCGCAGCAATAATAGCAAAGTTCAACAGGACAGAAAATAACAAATGCGGATGAGGTTGCAGAGAGATTGGAACTCTTGTGCACTGCTGGTGGGATTGTAAAATGGTACAACCTTGTGGCATACGGTATGGCATTTCCTTAAAAAACTGAAATAAAAATACCATTTGACCCAGAAATTTCATTACTAAGAATATATTCTAAAGATGTGAGAGGTAGCGCATGAACAGACATATGCACACCCATGCTCATTGCAGCATGGTTCACTATAGCAAAGAGAAGGAAACAACCTAAATGTCCATCAAAGGATGAATGGATAACCGATTTATGGTGCATTTACACAATGGAATACTATGCTACGTTAAAGAACAATGAAGATATGTGAATCATCTCACAACGTGGATAAGCCTGAATGACGTTGTTGTTGTTATGTGCTGTCAAGTCAGACCCAATTCATAGCGACCCCTCCTTGGGTTTCTGAGGCAGTATCACTACAGAAGTAGATTGTCCCATCTTCCTTCCGAGGAGTGGCTGGTGGGTTTGAACTGCCAGCCTTCTGGTTAGCAGTCAAGTGCCTTAGCCATTATGCTGAGTTAAATAATTCAATTGCCAAAGGATAAATACTGTATGAGCCCATTAGTGTAAAAAGACAAAGAAAGGTTTGCTTGGGAAAGGGAACTCACTTTGTAGCTTACTGGGGTGGGGAAGGAAAGAAAGACATTAATCTAGGGCTAGTTGGGGCCCACACAGTGACTGACAGGGGGAAGTGAAGGGATGTATAAAAAGAGTCTGTGACCACCATGATAACATTAGGAAAAAGGAGGACACTGAATTGTGCACATAAGAGATAGACGACAGATGCTAATAACAGCAAGTATATCCACAATACTGCATTACCATTAACACCAAACACCAGCTACAGATAAACACATAAACATCTGAGAGGATCAGATGGGGATCAGTGAATAGGAGTATACTCTAGACCAAGGATAGATTCAGTGGAGGCTAATCTTGCACAGATACCAGCGATACAAAATACCTGTAGTCCTTACAGAAACAATAGAAGACAGACACAGAGTAATCCCTCATAGACACCCAGACACTGTGGGAGAAAGATCCTACCGATCCACTGATTCAAGAGCATAGTACTGGGGGACACCAGACTCAATTGGCACAACAAAAAACATAAAAGTCTTGTTCCTCAGCCTACATTGACGAGTAGTGACTGGGGTCTTAAAAACTTTCAAACAGACATCTAAGATGTAGCTAATAGTCTCCTATCATTGGAAGTGAAGAAGAGTGGAAAAAAATGGCATTTGGAAGCAATCAGCCCTAGGACACGATGGCCCTCAAGACCAGAAGAAGTAGATGGTGCCGGGCTACCAATGCAACCACTCAGGAAAGGATCAGATCTGGTGATCCTGGATAAAGTGGAAGGAAAAACATGGAACAAAATCCAAAAATTCAATAATG
>NW_006922935.1:30978-32931 GCF_000298275.1 Orycteropus afer afer | reverse complement strand
TCATGATGAATGGAGAAGTTGTCAATGATTTCATATTACTTGGTTCCACAGTCAATGCCAATGGAAGCAACAGTCAAGAAATCAGATGATGTATTGCACTGAGCAAATCAGTTTCAAAGGACCTCTTTAAAGTGCTGAAGAGCAAAGAATTTTTTGAAGATTAAAGTGAACCTAATCTACCCCATGGTATTTTCAATCATCTCATATACATGTGAAAACTGGACAATGAATAAGGAAGACTGAAAAAGAGTCGATGCTTTTGAGTTGTGGTGCTGGCAAAGAATGCTGAAAGTACCATGAACTGGTAAAAGAACTAACATATCTGTTCTGTAAGAAGTGCAGTCGGAATGCTCCTTGGAAGCAAGAATGGCCAGACTTCGTCTCACCTATTTTAGTCATGTTGTAAGAAGGAACCATTCCCTGGAGAAGGATATCATGCTTTGTAAAGTGGAGAATCACTGATAAAGGAGAAGCCCCTCTATGAGGTGGATTGACCAGTGACTACTATGATGGGCACAGGTATAGCAAGGATTGTGAGCATGGTGTAAGACCAGGCAGTGTGTCCTTTTGTTGTACATAGGAAATGAGTCAGTGTTAACTCGACAGCACCTAACTTGCCTGTGGTTATAATCATATTTAGTAAAACGTTGTCTCTGTTATGTTAAAAAGATAGGATTGGTGTAGAATGTGTCTTTATTCAATCTCTTTTGAGGTATAAGTGAAATTAAACCAGCAAGTGAAAGAAGTAGAGCTGTGGCAAGAGAGATGCCAATCATGTGAAAATTGCCCAGCAGCAAAAGCTGAAAAGGGACAAAGACCTTCCTCCAGAACTGACAGAGACAGAAATATTTCCCTTAGAACCGGCACCCTCAGTATCGGCTTCTAGCATCCTAAACTGAAAAAACAAATTTATGTTTGTTAAAGTCATCCTTGTGCAGTGCTTCTCTTATAGCAGCTTTAGATAATTAAGACAGAATATGGCATCAAGTAGTGAAGTGCTGATATAACTGATATCTGAAACATATAAGTTATTTTGGAATTAGATAATGGCTAGAGGCTGGAAGAATTTTAAGATGCCAAATAGTAAAAACGAGGATTGCCTTGAAGAGACTGTTGGTGGAATTATGGACATCAAAGGCAATTCTAATGAGTGCTCAGAAGGAAGTGAGGAGAGCTATAGAGAATATGTCTATTGTCTTAGAGAATACATATGTGATCAGCAATAGAATACTGCCAAAAAAGTGGATGTTAAACAGTATTTTAAAAAATGATGAACATATGATTTGGAAAACAGAAGAAGGGTGACATTTTTTTTATGTAATGGCAAAGAACTTGTCCAAAATATGTTCAAATATTTAGTGGAAGGTAAAACTCATAAGTTATTGTCTTAGTTCTCTAGTGCTTCCTTAACAGACATGCCACAAGTGGATGGCTTTAACAGAGAGGAATTTTATTATTTTACAGTTTAGGGTCTGAATTCAGAGTGCCACTTCCAAGGGCAGGGTGAAGGCCCCTCAACCTTGGGTTTCAGCTCTGCCCCTTGGTCCAGGTCCACTGGAGCTGGAGGCTTTTCTTAACTCACACAGCCACTGGTTTTTGAGGCTGACCAACCCAAGATTAGCAGGTAAATGACACAATCCCAAGATCAGCAGGCAACATGGCAGGCCTCCAGTTCAAGCCCAGGGATTGGAGATGAAGACTTGGCCAAATGAAGGATCCAGAATGTGACAAAAAGCTAGGGACCTTTCTCAAATCTTCTCCACATATACTGGAAGCAGACCAAAACCCAACAATATCTAATTAGCTGCTTACAACAGATTTCACCATGGAGTTGATTACACCACATCCAATCTGATCATTGGAGCTCTGGTAGCATAGTGCCTAAAGCACTTGACTGCTAACCAGAAGGCTGGCAGTTCATACCCACCAGCCACTCCTTGGAAGGAAGAATGG
>NW_006922935.1:24736-30508 GCF_000298275.1 Orycteropus afer afer | reverse complement strand
TGTGGTCCTATCCTTTGAGACTGAGGCATCTCTGTTTCCCATTTCCTTGGTCTCTTGAAGATGCCATTCTGGCCTCTTCCCTCTTCCATCACATATTACAAAACTCTTCAGCTCAAATAATTAGTGTCCAAAGGTAACCCACTCTGCCAAGAAGCTTCCTAATCAAAGGAGCTCAGCTTTCTCATTCTGTGGGATGGTAAAACCATAACTCCATCTCATGCTGGTCTCTCGGTTATGTTGGGCTGTCTCTTGTCTGGACTCTGCTGTGTTTTCTGTGTGGATATCACAGGTCCAAGGACACACTCCCTTCCTGCTTCCACATTTTAGGTATCTATCTGTTAAAGCAGAATTCCACTCTTAGTACCAAATTCTCTCTTAGTTCTCTAGTGCTGCTATAACAGAGATTCTACAAGTGGGTGGCTTTAACAAACAGGAATTTTTCTTTTAGCGTTTAGGAGGATAGAAATCCAAATTCAGATTGCCAACTCTTGGGGCTGGATGAAGGTCCCTCGACCTTAGGCTTCAGCTCTGCTTCTTGTTCCAGGCCGCTGTAGCTTCTTCAAACTCACAGAGCTGCTGGCCACTGAGACTGTTGAATCTAAGATTGACAGGTGAAACGGGACAATCCCAAGATCACATGCAACATGGCAGACCATGTAAGTAATATAACTACTTAATCTTTTGTTAAAGAAATTTAACCTGTGATTGATGAATCTAGTCATCCACCACAGTAGAAAACCTATCAGCTTAGACTGAAGAGGACAGAGAAAGAACAAAAGGAAACAACACTGTCTGCCTCTTGGATTATTACAGGAAGGAAACAGGTCAAACAAGCTATATCAGTTGTCCTCCAAGAAAAGAAAAGGGTTATCTCAGGAGCAACTTGGACATCAGCAGAATTATTGATGGAAGCATGGGAAGCAGGGCCTATGGTCTTCTGGATCTCAATGGGTGGGGCAACAACTTTCTAGGTTTCAAAGAGTCAGATTTTTTCCAACTCGGTTCTGTAGTATTGGGCTGTCATTAATATGTACCAGAGGAGCGTGGCCACCACCCAAAGATGACATGGTAGGACTGCCATGTCCAAAGAGCAGAAGTATGAGGTTTGCTGACTATGGGATAATGGAGTAACCACTCAGATGGACTAAGATAATGGAGCTGGTCAAAGCTGAAGTAGCAGAGTTGCCATACCATAAAACCTGAAACGTAGAGGGCTCTCCACCCAGAATCCAGACACCTTGGCCAATACCCAGAATCTTGAGGCCAGAGTCATTGTTCAGATGGTCTCACAGAGGAGAGTATTATTTTTAAGCCTTGAGAGGTTATTTAAATTTTCCTGCTGGGGGAGTAAGGAAGATGGTGTCATGAGATAGTCTGCACGTTCAGTCCCTCTCACATTGAGACTCTTAGTATCTAGGTAAAGCTGATACAAATAATGATATTGGAGTTATGAGCAATTAAGGAGGAGATAAACTATTAGATTCATGAAGGTGAAGAAAAGGAGCAGGTTAAATGACTGGTAAAACTAGTTAGCCTTTTCCAGCTGGTAGAGATGGAGAGGAGTCATTAGAAATACAAAAGAGGTCAAGGAGGAGGGAAGGAAGAAGAAGAAGGAGAAGGAGAAGGAGAAGGAGAAGGAGAAGAAGAAGAAGAAGAAGAAGAAGAAGCATTGTAGAACCCACAGGCATTAGGGATTCAGAATAGCCACACTTGGAGTTTTTTAGGTGAGCTGGGGCATTGAGTGGGAGTGAAGATCTTACTGGGAAATGGATCATGACCCCATTTGGGTTGGATTGCTTCAGAGTCCAGAAGGGAGTGGGAGAAAGGGAGGAGAAGCACATTCCAAGTAGGTGGAGCCCAGAAGTGGGTGTATGGTAGTGGGCTTGGGTCCAACCCTTGGCCACCCTTTTTGGCACAGAGTAGATCTGTGTACTAGGATTTTGTGGCTTGTCCATCTAAGCAGAAAAGGGTGGCCCTTTGTCCTTTGGGGAGACTGCCAAATTTGAACCATGGGACTTTGATTGAAAGCTGGGCATCGGCAGCAGCAGACAGCACCAGAAGGACCCAGGCTGCCCTATGTTGCCTGCATTGCTCACTGAATTGTCTTTCTCCAAATAAGGAAAATTCCTTCTGCCTTTCTATCTTGGGGTTCACTTCTTTTCTTTCTTTCTATCTTTTTTTCTCTTTTCCTTTTATCCTCTGCCTCATCCAATAGAAGGAACATATTCAGCTTCCACTAGGCAACCATAACTACTACTCTGAACACCACACCAAATAGATAGGCAATTGCAACAGCTCCTGTGCCACAGGGTAAATGACAGATGGAGGACAATGCCTGTTTGTCCCAACCCCAAATCCTGCTCAAAAAGAACACAGACCTGCACACACATCCCCAGTAGTCATTTTATCAATAAAGAGAGAGCTAGAGAGTGACCTAGTACAGCCAAGTTAATAACCAAAGAAGTTCTCCTGCCCCACACTGCCAGATATAGTAAAACATAAAATCAGAGTGAAAGAAATCAATACATTACTAAAAATTAAAGAAAATAATTTCAAAATGTCTGGGAAACAACAGACAACTTTTTAAAAATAAAATAAAAAGGAAAAGATAATAGAAACAAAAGCCCAAAGTAAAGAAGTAAAGAATTTTGTATCTTAGAGGAATTGAACTATTTGAGAAGGAATTCAGAAGGTATGTATATATATATATAACCTTCCAAGAGCTCAAGGAAACCATAAATAGAAGCAGCAAGAAGATGGACAGTACCCTGGAAGAATTTATGAAAACCATTCAAGAGCAAAATAACAGGAAAAATACACAATTAGAATTCATACAAAAACAGCCATTAGAAACCCAGAAAATGAACACTAAAATTACAGAAATAGATAACAGAATGAAAGGACAAAACAGTAGACTAGAACAGGCTGAAGAATGCATTCCCCAGCTTGAAGACAAACCCCTTGATGCCAGTATGTATGAAGAAAAATTGGAACAAATATTTAAGATAAATGAGGAGAACCCAAGAGTTATATGGGATGACATGAAAAACAAAAGCATAATACCTGATTGGAAAACCAGAATAAGAGGAGGCAAAAAAATAAAATAAAATAAAACCTGAGAAAATTATCAAAGACTTGTTAACAGAAAATTTCCCCTACATCATGAAGGAAGAAAAGATAGCCATCCAAGAAACTCAATGACCCCCAGACAGGATAGATCCCAAGAGAAAGAAAACAGGACATATAATAATAAAACTTTACAAAACCCAAAACTAAGAAAGAACCTTGGGAGTAGTTCAGGAAAAGCAAACTGTCACATACAATGGACAACCAATAAAACTGAGCTCTGATTTTGCAGCAGAAACCATTCAGGCAAGACAGTTATGGGATGACATATATAAAAGACTGAAAGAAAAGAATTGTTAACCAATAATTATATATCCATCTAAAGTGTCCCTCAAATATGAGGGTGAAATCAAGACACTCTCAGACAAACAGAAATTAGAGAAATTTGTGAAAACATGAACAACTCCACAAGAAATACTAAAGGGAGTCTTTCCAATAAAAAATACACAAGAAAGAATAACAAATTAAAATCAAGACAATTGGCATTATACCCAGATATAAAACCAGAAAAAGATTCTCAAAATAAATGCATAAAAATGTACATATAGAAATAAGGGAGTCAATCTTCAGATGACATCAGCAACAAAGCAAACAGAGGGAATGAAAGTTGCAATTACAAAACTTCCAAATGGAGAGGAAGACAGGACAATGTCTTTTTAAAACTGACTGTTCCAAACTTATGAAGATAAGAATTTACTTCAGAGTAACCACAAAGAAAATTAACAATCTTCTTAAGCAAACTCAGAAAGAAGAAAAACACAAGGGCTTAGTAAGCACAAAGCCAACAATAATGAAGAAAAGCGAAGAAACACTTGATAAAAAAAAATTGGCTCAGCACAGAAATCACCAAGGGCAAAACAAAAAAAAAAACCACAATAGAATGATAGCAATAAAGTCATACCTATCACTAATTACACTCAATGTATATGGACTAAATGCACCAGTCAAGAGAAAGAAAGTTGTAGACTGGATAAGAAAAGAAGATCCATTGATATGTTGCCTACAAGAGACCCACCTTAGACACAAAATAAAAATAAAGTAAAAATTAAGGAGCAGAAAAAAAAATGTATCAAGCTAATGGCAACCCCCCAAAAAAAGAGGAGTAGTAACAATATTAATTTCAGATAAAAAATACTTCAAGGTGAAAAACAGTACAAGGGACAAAGAAGGACAATGTATGAAGCTAAAAGGGTCAATTGAGCAACAGTACATTACCGTAATTGATATTTATGCACCCACAAAAGAGATGCAAAATACATAAAGCAAATATTAACTGAATTGAAATAAAAAATAGATAACTCTACAAAAGTAGTAGGAGACTTTAACACACCACTTTCAAAGAGCGACAAAACAAACAAGCAAAAACTCAACAAAGATACAGAACTCAACAAAACAATCAACCAAATTCATCGCATAGACATGTACAGAGCACTCCACCCAACAAAATCACAATACACATTTTTCTCCAGAACACATGGATCATTATCCAGAATAGACCCTATGATACTACACAAAACAAACCTCAATAAATTAAAAAAAAAAAAAATGAAATACTATGAGAAATCTTGGATCACAATGGTACAAACTTAGCAATTAGTAATAGAAAGATCAAGGAAAAGAATCAAATATGTGGAAACTGAATAATACACTGCTCAAAAACTTAGTAACAGAGGAAAAAATATTTGGCAACAAAGTATCTGACAAGGTACTTATCTCTAAGATTTATAGAAAATTCCAACACTTTAACAACAAAAAGATTAACAATCCAATTAAAAATGGGCAGAAGACATGAATAAACACTTCACCAAAGAGGATATTCAGGTGGCCAACAAACATATAAAGATATGCTTATGATCGCTAGCCATCATTGTTGTTGTTGTTGTATGCCCTCGAGTCAGACCTGACTCATAGTGATGCCTACTTGGGTTTCCGAGGCAGTATCACTACAGAAGTAGATTGCTGTATCTTCCTTCAGAGGAGTGGCTGGTGAGTTTGAACCACCATCCTTCTGGTTAGCAGTCAGGTGCCTTAGGCACTACGCTACCAGAGAGATGCAAATCAAAACTACAATGAGATACCATCTCACCCCAGCACTAATGGCAAAGATCAAGACAGAAAATAACAAATGCTGGAGAGGATGAGGAGAGATTGGGACTCTCATACATTGCTGGTGGGACTGTCAAATGATATAACCACTGTGGAATGCAGTATGGTGATTCCTTAAAAAGCTGGAAGTAGAAATACCATTTGACCCAGCAATCCCATTACTAGGTATATATCCTAAAGAAGTGAGAGCCAGGAAGTCCTGCAAGATGGCAGATTAGGCAGAAAGACTGCACAGACCCTCTTCAACAAAGAAAAGGGAAACCAATTAACGCAGACACAGAAGATAATCCTGGGCCCCTGATCCTTGAACAAGGATATAGAAGTGAATGAAATCCCAACTAGCAGAAGAATTTGCATGAAAATACCAAAAAAGGAGACAGACAGAGCTGCGGTCTGGCAGCGATCCTGAGTGATCCTGACGACACAGCACAGACAGCTTTGAGAGTGCCAAGTGGTGGTAGGAGCTAGGAATTAATCTAAAAATCAGCCCTGATAGCCAGAGACTGCATGGAGGACTGCTTTGGTGGCTGGGGTATAAAC
>NW_006922935.1:23435-24240 GCF_000298275.1 Orycteropus afer afer | reverse complement strand
AGTGTTTGTTTCCCCCTTTTTTTTCCTGGTTAACCCCATTCCTAATTATTCTTTCTGCATTTTTCCCATTTTTTCACTTCATTATTCTCCTTCTCTACCTTTTTTCTCTTAGTGTCCTAACCCCAGATATTGCAGGTTTTCTTGTTTTTTCTTCTTCTTTTTCCCTTTTTTCTTTTTTTGGTTACTGTTCCTGTGTGATTACAGGATGTGTTTTTTGTCCATGTGCTTTTAGTTTTTTGATGGTTTTTCAATTGTAATTTTTGTCTAACTGAATGGGAGACAAAAACAGTCCCCATAAGACACAACAACACCCACAACTCCTGTAACTTCACTTACTGAGCAAGAGCCACTACCTCCTTCTCCACCAATGTGCCAATGATAAAAAACCACCAAGAAGAGCCTGAATCACCCTTGGCTGCTCTTCACAAACAGTCAACAGAGAATTAAATACAACAATGACAAGATGCCTTGGAGACAAAAGATCATCACAGTCTATACAAAGAACCAAGATAAAGTGGTAGAAACAAGGGAGCAGGATACAGACCCAAAACACATTCCTGAGGAAGGGGCAGCATGGAAACTCCCTGATAAAGAATTCAAAAGAATTATATTTAGGTATCATCAAAGGATTGAGAAACAGATCAAAGAAAACACAGAAAAAAACTTAGAAGAATTTTGGAAGAAACTACAAGAATAAAATGACAAAATAAATGAAAAATTAGAAATGATTCTAAATCTACACATAGAAATCCAGAAGATTCATACTGACTTGTCAGAAATAGATAACACATTGGAAGGGCAAAGG
>NW_006922935.1:10478-11091 GCF_000298275.1 Orycteropus afer afer | reverse complement strand
TTGTCAGTGAAGGCAAACATGGTGATATGGGTAGATAGATGGGTGGACAGGCTGAACTATTAGGTATGTCTATGAAATGGGGAGTGTATCCAAGAACATGTATAAGGTTGACAGGCAATGGTCCTATAAGTTTATGTGAATGACAGAATTCCCAAGTGTGTAGTAGAGCTGACACAGGGCAATGTTGTAGTCACTGCTTGGTAACAGCCAGCTACCAAGAGGGACCAAGTAGTTGATCCTGTGGGCTTGGGACCATAGTTGCAGGGGACATCAAGCTCAATTGGCATAACATACTATACAAAATATTTTCCACCTCCTACTTTGGTGAGTAGCGACTGGGATATTAAAAGCTCGCAAGCTGCCATCTAGATGCAACAATGGGTCTCTCCTCGTCAAGAGCAAAGAAGAATGAAGAAAAACAAAATTCATGGAAACAATTAGTCCTAGCAACTGGTACACCATCCGATATGCAGTCTATAAGACTATGAGACCAGAAGAACTAGATGATGCCCAGCTACCACTGTCATTCACTTGGAAGGGGATCTATTTAGGATATCCTTGATGGAGAGGGAGAACAATGTGGAACAAAACTCAAAATCATTTGGAGAAAAAA
>NW_006922935.1:8664-9366 GCF_000298275.1 Orycteropus afer afer | reverse complement strand
TTGACCTAAAGTTCAGTCCCGGTCACCAAGGGCTGCAGGGACAACTACTCTGGTGGCCTATGATTAGAAAGGGAAACAGCAAGGAGGGAGACAACCTGAACTGTGGACTTTCTGCTGTCTGAAGGGCACAGCCATTTTGAATGTTTACAAGTTGTGGCCATCTTGGATATTTAAAGTGACCGAAGGTGCAGCCAGTTTGAATGTTTACAAGTGGCAACAATTTTGAATTTGAAAGTGATAGCATTCACACTCGGATTCCAGAGACCTAAGAACAGGCTATGTTTGCCAGGGTCTGCAAGGACATATGAGAGGCTGACAACAGGAAAGGAGACAGGTGGTGAGTGTATAAGTGCTGTCAAATGGTGAATAGAGGAGCACAGCACAGTACCCTGCTTAAGTAGATAATGTACAAACAAAACAAAGAAAACAAAAAGCATGGGCAAGTCACTCAAACATATAACTACCATTTACATATAAACACAAAAACATTACAATGCCTCAGAGACAACAGAGCATCACACTCCACACAAAGAAGCAAGATAAAGCAGTAGAAAAAAGGGACCAGGATACAGACACAAAACACATCCTTGAAGAAGACGCAGCATTAGAAATCCCTCATAAGGAATTCAAAAGAATTGTATTTAGGTATCTTCAAAGGATTGAGAGACACCAAGGAAAACACAGACAAAACCCTAGAAGAAT
>NW_006922935.1:5318-8413 GCF_000298275.1 Orycteropus afer afer | reverse complement strand
TTCTTTGGAAAGGAATCAACAGAAAAAATATCAAAACAATATGAAGAAAGCCTAAGGTTCATGTGGGATACCATCAAAAAGAATAACCTATGTGTCACTGGAATTCCAGAACAGGAAGAGAAAAATAAAACCACTGAGAACATTGTGCAAGATCTGTTGGAGGAGAACTTCCCTGAAATGATGAAAGATGAGAATATATCCATTCAGGAAGTACAACAAACTCCAAACAGGATAGACCCCAAAAGGAAAACACCAAGACATATCATCATCAAGTTCACCAAAACCAAAGACAAAGAATCATGAGAGCCACATGGGAAAAAAGAAAAGTTTCCTGCAAGGGGCAACCAATAAGACTAAGCTCAGATTTCTCAACAGAAACCATGTAGGCAAGAAGACAATGGGATGGTATATATAAAACACTAAAAGAGAAAAATTTTGAACCAAGAATTATGTACCCAGCAAAAGTGTCCCTCAAATATGATGGTGAAGTTAGGACATTTCCAGATAAGCAGAAATTAAGGGAATTTGTTAAAACCAGACCAACTTTACAAGAGAATCAAAGCACAAAGTAGCTTGTAAGAAAATGTTCATTTGTGTGCATTGTGCCCCATCAATTCCCCAGATCTGTGTATCCATTTTACAATGCCAGTGTCTCATACTACCAGAGTTAGAGCCTGGTCTCTGATTTTAGAGAGAGAAAAGCAAACTTTCTTTGAGAATTATTTATTTGTATGTGTGTGTGTGTATGTGTGTGTGTTCTAAACTTTCTGGAGTATTCCTGGAAGGCTGAAACAAAATTTTCTTTTCCATTTCGTCTGATTTGAATGTAATGCAGGGCTTAGAGGTGGCAGGAAACAATCTAATAATGCAACTTCCTGTAGTCACCTGGTGCTTTAAACGACATTAATGCATACAATAAGCATCTAAAGACTGGAAACGGAGGTTACGGAGAGACTTTCTTTCAGAAATTAATGGTTTCAAAAGCACTGTGCATACAGGGAAATGAGAAAGTCACATGCATTGTAGGGCAAGATGCACACTCAGAAATTAGAAACAACTCAAGTAAATAGACTAAATTTACACTTTGAGAAAGTAGAAAAAGAAATTCACACTAAACTGAAAGATACCAACGTAAGGAAAAATAAAAAGAAGTGATACGGAAAATAGAAAAAATAAAAGAGAAACAATGAAACCAAAAGTTGTTTTTTTGAAAAGATCAATAAAATCGACAAACATTTACCTCTAATGACAGGAAAGAAAGAAACAAATAACTAAAATCATGGTTAAAAGTGAGACATTACAGAACCAATCATACAGAAATGAAAAAAAAAATATAAGAGAATATTATGAACAAGTATATACCAACAAATTGACAACACGCCTGAAATGGACACATTCCTAAAAACACACATACTACCATATTCTCAACAGATATGTATTGAATAAAGAGATTGAATCAGTAACCAAAAGCCTACCAATAAGATTTCACCTTCACTGGTGTATTCTACCAAATAGTTATAATAGAAGGAACACGAGTCCTGTCAAACTCTTTAAAAAAAAAAATGTTGAACTAGATGGAGTGTATCTTATTTCATTCCATGAGACAAGCACTACCCTGATACTAAGGCCAGATGAAAATACCATAAGGAAAGAAAACTACAGATGAATATCTTTTATAAATATAGATAAAAAAAATTCTCACCTAAATACTGGAAAACTGAACTTGGCAGCATATTAAAGGTATCATGCACCATGACCAAATGGAATTTGTCCCAGAAATGCAAGAGTGGCACGACTCAAAATGAGAAGAAACAGCTGAAAATATCCTTTAGTAATCAGGATATGGAATGTACAAATTCTGAACTAAGGACAATTGGAAGTTGCAAAAATGAAATGGAACACTAGAAGATTGATGCATAGGCATTTGTGTGCTGAAATGGACTGGTATTGACTATTTTGAATCAGGAAATTATATGGTCTCCTCTTATAGGAAGAACAGATTGAAGATGAATGACTTTGCTTTCATCATCAAAAAGAAAATTTCGAGATCTATTATGAAATACAATGCTCAGTAATAGGGTAATACTTATGTGCCTACAAGGAAGATGAGTTAGCATGATTGTTATTCTCAATATGCATACCAAAGATGAAGAAATTGAAGATTTTTTTTAACCAACTTTTGTGGGCTGAAATAGATCAATCATACAATCAAGATGCATTGATAATTACTGGTGATTGAAATGTGAAAGTTGGAAACAAAAAGGAAGGATTAGTAGTTGGAAAACATGGCCTTGGTGATATAAATTACACTGAAGAGCACATGAAAAAAGAACAAAGACATTCATTACAAATACCTTTTGTCAACAACATAAAATGATTATATATGTGGACCTCTGCTTTACCTACTACACAAAGACATTCAACGGTGTTGATCCTAACATATTCTGGTCAACATTACCAATAATGGGAGTTTTAGAACATTTATTTGGGCTCATACAGGACCTACACATGGATCAAGAGGTAGTCATTCAAACAAAACAAAGAAATACTGCATGGCTTAAAATCAGAAAAGTTGTATGGCAGGGTTGCATCCTTTCAACTTACTTATGCAATATTTATACTGAACTAACAATCTGAAAAAATGAGTTATATGAAGAATGTGGCATCAGGTTTGGAGTAATACTTATTAGCAACCTCTGATATGCAAATAAAACAACTTTGCTTGCTGAATTTGAGGAGTACATAAGGCACTGACTGATAAAAGTTCAAAGACATAGTCTTTAATATGGATTACACTTGAACATGAGGAAACTCAAAGTCCCCACCACTAGTCCAATAGACAACATCATGATAAATGGTGAAGAAATTTAACTTTTCAAAGATTTCATTCTACTTAGATCAACAATCACTGCCCATGGAAACAGTGGTCAAGAAGTCAAACGGTATTTCTTTGAGTGACTCCATTATCCCGGTCCTCTGGAGTGGTGATGACATCCCCTTGAACCTGGGCAGAATCACTCTCCCATCCCACAAATCACTGGCCCAACACTTTCAACTTTGGATGGTGGTCCCATCTCCTATCCTACTAGAATGTC
>NW_006922935.1:3555-4993 GCF_000298275.1 Orycteropus afer afer | reverse complement strand
TGTCCTTCACAAGATCTGGTCCCTCTTGATAATACATCTATGGTAGTTAAGGTTATGTGTTAACTTGGCCGGGCCTGATTTTGAGTGCCTAGGCAGTTGGTTATAGTTATTCCTCATGATGAGACTGGAAGTCAACTCCATAGTGGAATGTGCAACGAGCAGCTGAGTAGCTGCTTTAGGGATGTGGTCTGCTTCCAGTATGTAAGAAGAAACTTTGAAAGTGGTCTGCAGCTTTTGGGCATGCTTAGACCCTGGATGTAGCCGAGTCTTCATTTAGCAGCCTGCCATGTTTCCTGCTGACCTTGGGACTATCTCTGGACTTGAATTAGTGGCCTGCCATGTTGTTTGGTAATATTTGGACTGTGCCATTTTATTAGGTGACCTTAAACTTGATAGCCTCAGCAGCCAGCAGCTGAGTGGAGAGACACTGCTAGCTCCACTGGGCTGGGAGCAAGAGGCAGAAATGAAGCTCAAGGTTCAGGGGTTCTCACCAGCCCCTAGAGCTTGGTACTTTGAATTCATACTTCTAGCCTCCAAACCTGTAGGAGAATACAATTCCTGTTTATTAAGAACACTCATTAGATGTATTTTCTGTTAGAACAGCACAAAATAACAAAAATAATGTCCAAAGTAAGTGATACAAAGTCTCATCATCTTCACTTCTAAGGAACATTTTGAATGTACGTCTTCCAAGACAGATTTTTTCATTCTTCTTTACCAACAACATAATTCAAAGGCATCATTTCTTCTTCAGTATTCCTTATTCATTGTCCATCAGGGAGATGCAAATCAAATCCATGATGAATTACCATGTCATTCCTACCAGAAAGGTTATGATTTTTTAAGGAAAACAACTGTTATTCAAGATGTGGAGAAATTGGAAAGTTCATCCATTGCAGAATGAGTGCAAAATAGTATAACCATTGTGGAAAACATGTTGGCAGTTCCTGAAGACACTGAACATAAGTACTGTATGACCCAGCAATCGCAATCCTGGATATAAACCCAAAGGATTTGAAAGTAAGCATGAAAACAGAAAATTGTACATCAATGTTCACTGTAACACTACTCACAATAATACAAATGTGAAAATAAACTAAATGTCCATCAACAGATGAATGGGTGGACAAAATGTGACATACACTTACAATGGAATATTACTCAGTCATAAAAAAAATGAAGCCTTTATACATGTAACAACATGGAAGAATATTGATAACATTGTGTGGAGTGAAATAAGCCAGTTATAAAAGGACAAATACTGTATGATCTCACCAATATTAAATAGGTAAATATATAGAATCCAAAGCTTATTAGTGCTTATCAGGGTTGGGAGGCAGCAGAAAAGCAGAAACTACTGTTTAGGGGGCACAAAATAAATGTAGGTTAATGGCGATGGAGTAATTCAGAAAAGGATAGTGATAATGTTTGCACAATA
>NW_006922935.1:0-2270 GCF_000298275.1 Orycteropus afer afer | reverse complement strand
GGCTCAAGTATAGCAGGGATTGTGGGGCTGGCGCGGGATTGGGCAGTGTTTCGTTCTGCTGTGCATGGGGTCGCTATGAGTCAGAAACGACTCGAGGCATTTAACAACAACAACAACAACAACAGGTATATTTGTACCATAACCAAAATAATTCACTTTCACCTATACAGCCTGTTCTGTTTTGAAGTCAGTATCTTTGCCAGCTTTAAATTACTCAATTTTTAAGCAAGGTCCTATTGTAAAAGTTTCATTTCACAAAAATGTTGTTGTTGTTGTTGTTGTTGTTTGCCGTCGAGTTGGCCCTGACTCATAGCGACCCCTCCTTGGGTTTCCAAAGCAGTATCACTACAGAATTAGGATTGCCCAACCTTCCTTCCGAGGAGTGGCTGGTGGATTTGAACTGCCAGCCTTCTGGTGAGCAGTCAAGTGCCTTAGGCACTATGGTACCAGAGCTCCTAGTTTTACCCAATCAAAAGGGTGACAATGCAGAAGCATACCAAAACTTAGAATCTACCTGCACAGCAGCAGTGATAGCAATAGCAGCCATAGTAGCAGCACTCCTTCCAAGGCCTATGCTGTTCTCAAGGGAAACGGAATCCCTTAAAACACTGTTTCAGGTAGTCTGTTGTGATTTAAATTTCCCCAGCACAGATACTAAAATAATATAATGATGCAGTATTCAAATGTCGGAAACTTAGTGCTTTGTTTTTAAACTAGTGATTTACAGATTCAAGAAAGAAACTCATTAAACATACACATGCCAGAGCTCTACCTCCAGAGATTCTGAGTCAGTATAGCTACTTTGGAACCCAAGAATCTACATTTAACAAGTTGGTGGAGTAGCTCTGTGCCTCACACTTTGAGATGCAACAATTTAGAGTCAGAATGACAAATGAAAAAATAAAAAAATATGAACCAATGGTTAGGACACTTGGATCTCAGTTCCCCCACCAAACTCATTTGTGTCCTTGCAAGAGTCTCTTTCATTCTTAGGGCTTTATTTTGCTCAGCAAATAAAAATGGATTTATAGATTCAAATTATGCTGCCAAATCACAAATTCACTAAATCAGAATTTTTCAAGACAGGATGTAGCATCTGTGTTTTTTTTAAAAAGCCCTTCAGGTAATTCTTCTGCACACTGCCATTTAAGATCCACTGGATTAATTCAAAGTACCAAGATCACGATTACCCTAGTGAAGATCATTTGTTTCATTATATTCCACGGTCTTGGGATGCAACAGGAATTACTATTGCAAGGACATATAGCAACAGTAGTGCATTTCTTTACTTTCAAGTAAAAGCTTGCCTCAAATACAAACAGCTTCTTGTTACTACGGATGCCTGACTATTCTTTATATAAATATTTTCTGATGTGCTGTATGTAACATGTTTCCCTAGTTAGGATGATTTCACTAGAGCCTGTCAAAGAATTCCATATGTGTACATATCCCCCACCCTCTCAAAACCTTCTATTGGACTCTAGCCATGGAGCTCTGGGATTCCTCATGGTTAGAAAGAAGCAATATGTGTCTTATTATTCTCTCTTATTAGCTTTGTGAGACTTTTTATGTAACTAGGAGAAAAAAAAGGAAAATCAAAGCATTTATATTTCTTGAGCATATGTAGTAAAGATATAGTTCAACTCTGTGACACAGAGATGGATATTTGCACGTAGTTTCCCCCCTCTTGGAATCAATATATTTAATGGGGGAAAAAAAAACAGAACCTAAATAATCATCAACAAAAACTAAGTAAACTGTTCTACTCTGCATTCTATACCATGGAACACTGTTCTTGTTAGGTGCTGACGAGTCAGCTACAAATCATAGTTTTTTTAAATAAAACACCTTCACAATATAGATGGAGAAGTTTTTCTTCTTCAAACTGTATATTCACATTCACAAATATATTTTTACTGAAGTGACAAATGCTATGAGGAAATATATACACTTTGCATTAGTTAAATACTCAGTCACACACACATAAAGTCATTAAGGAGGGTTTTCAATGGTTACTATGTAGGCAATCAAGAAAGAATTGAGGGACTTCTGTCAAGATGGCAAATTACACAGATAAGCTACCCAGACACTCTGCAACAAAGAATTGGGAAACCAAATGAAAAAGAAAAGGATGATAATCCTGGAACCATGAGATTTGAAGGAAAGGATAAAGAAGTGGATGGAACACAGACTACAAGAAGAAACTGAATGAAAACAGTGAACAAGGAGACAAATGGAGCCATGATCCCTCAAAATGGCCTGACAGTGTG
>NW_006922934.1:122760-123444 GCF_000298275.1 Orycteropus afer afer | reverse complement strand
AACCTTTCTCCACCAGCGAAATGCTTTAAAAATCTAGATGCTTGTTATCTAGATAACATGTGAAGGACATTTAAATGTATCTGGAGCATAAAACACAAGGTAAAAAGTTGATCATTCATTACTGAACACTTTATTTATTTATTTATTTGTTATTCAAAACTTAAGAGGCTCTGATGTCATGTTGTTGTTGTTAGGTACCATCCAGTAGGTTCCAACTCATAGTGACCTTATGTAAAACAGAGCGAAACACTGTCTGGTCCTACACCTTCCCCGCAGTCTTTGCTATGTTTGAGCCCATAGCTGCATCCACTGTGTCAGTCCACCTTGTTGAGAGTCTTTCCCTTTTTCCCTGGTCCTCTATTTATCAAGCATGATACCCTTCTCCAGACACTGATCCCTTTTGACAACATGACCAAAGTAGGGGAGATGAAGTCTGGCTATTCTTGCTTCTAAGGAGTAAAGGATATATTGCTTCATTTATTTGCTTCATGTTGTTAAGAGACAGAGGCAGCATGGTGGGGTGGGAAGAACAGAACTCACATAGACCTTGAAGTGAGCTCTGACCCTCTCACTAGTTGTATGAGCCTAAACAAGTCACTCCTCCTCTCAGAGCCTCTGTCTTACAATGTTGTGACTAATAATCTCTGCCTAATAGGGTTGTGGGAGCTCTGGTAGCATAGTGGC
>NW_006922934.1:101631-102675 GCF_000298275.1 Orycteropus afer afer | reverse complement strand
TTTGGACGCTAACCAAAAGGTCAGTGGTTCAAATACACCAGCCACTCTGCCGAAGAAAGATGGGGTGGTCTGCTTCCATGAAGGTTTACAGCCTTGGAAACCCAGCCGGGTCCCATTGAGTCAGTCTGAGAGTGGAAGAAACACAAGTGATGTCTTTAACTTGTGGAGCGTCTGTCGTTGCCAGGCACTTTTCACAGGGTGGTGCCTTTAAACCCCACAGGATCCTATGCTGTAAGCCCTCATCCTGCTTATGAGGAAAGTGAGTCTCAGAGAGGTGGTGTGACCTGCTCAGGATCAAACAGCATCATTGGGACAGAAATCTGCCTCTTACGATTTTATAATCTTATTATGGGAACAAAAATGGAGCCTCAAGCACCCTACGTTTCAAATCTCATTTTGCCATCACTCCCCATTTTACTCTTGTGTTCAGATCATGAGACAACGTCTGACCCTACACCTTCATGTCGGACATCAGGAGTTGCACAGAGTTGAAGCAGTATTCTTACACCACAATGACAGCCAAGAATTTAACTGTACACACACAAGTGACCGTTAATCACACTAATACAGCACATGACATGTCAACAAAATATATCCCTAACTCAGCTGTTTCTTACCCACGTAGCATAAGGAGAAGTAGCCCGGGGAAGAGGTCAGAGTGCAAAGGAAAAGCTAACTGTAGTTCAAATATCTTTTTCTTGGGTACTTAAAAGCACATTTGTCCATGCTTTTCAATAAACTGTGCTGGGTCAATTTCTTCTTTGACAGTCTTCAACCTGACCTCACAGCGTGGTGCGAAAATCAGTTCCAGGTTATCGTGGAGCTAGTTATACATGGTTCCACAATAACCTTTTGAAGAAAATAAAGGAGATTATTTCCATGGCCTTGGCAGTTGGCAGAAATTGCTGAGCCAGGGCACAGAAGTGCTAACAGTGAAGGAAAGTATTAGACTGCATTAAAATGAAGAACTGCTGTTCATTAAGAGACGCCATTAAGAGAGTGCAAAGAGAAGCCACAGAGCGGAAGAGACCTTCTGCAATAGCA
>NW_006922934.1:85826-97737 GCF_000298275.1 Orycteropus afer afer | reverse complement strand
CCTTCAGCTGACTGCTCTTCTCTCTGGCTTCCTGGCTTTTAATCCCCTTTCTCCTGCTCTTCCCGCTTGCTACTTTGGGCGTCCCTGAGTTGTCTCTCCTCACCTGTAACCCTGAGGCTGAGTTGCTATGATTATCCCCATTTTACGGATGAGGAGATAGAGGCCCTGAGAAGTGAAGTCCTCTGTCTATATTCAGTTAATATGCAGCAGGTGATTAGCCTTTCCTGATGGTGTGTCCAAAGGAAGTGAGTCTGAGTCTCATGGTCCTAATTGCTTCGAAAGAACATGTAGAAGAGGGTGTTATGTTTGGGGAAGTAGAGGGCCATAAAATAGAGGGGGTTCCTCAGTGAGATGGACTGACACAACAGCTGCAACAGTGGACTCAAACACACCAGTGAATGTGAAGGTGACACAGGGCTGGGCATGGTTTTGTTCTGATGTGCATAAGGTCACCATGCGTCAGAGCCTGCTTGGTGGAACCAACAGTAACATGAGGCAGATGATGCACTGCAGTGCAGGTCTCTGAGACCAGGAGGCTGAGATTATGTCCAGCCCCTTTCCAGTGAGCTCCTGAGCCCAGGCCTGGGAGGCATCCCCAATTCTAGGGGTCCTCACTTCCTCCTTTCTGAAGTGGACAGTCATTCCACTGTTCTAGGGTTTGGAACATACATGGGATTAGCTGTATTGTAGTTAGGTGCCATTGAGTTGGTTCCAACTCATCGTGTCCCTGTGTACACTGTGTACAACCGAACGGAACACTGCCCAGCCCTGCACCATCCTCACAGTCATCACTGTGAGCCCATTGTTGCAGCCACTGGGTCAATCCACCTCCCTGAGGGTCTTCCCCTTTTTCGCTGACCCTTTACTCTACCAAGCATGATATCCCTCTAGAGGGACTGGCCTCTTCTGACAACATGACCAAAGGACAGAAATGAAGTCTGGCCATTCTTGTTTCTAAGGGGCATTCCAGCTGTACGTCCTCCAAGACAGATTTGTTTGTTCTTTTATCAGTCCATGGTACATTCAGTATTCCTTGCCAACACTACAGTTCCAAAGTATGGATTCTTCTGCTTTCTTCTTTATTCATTGTCCAGCTGTCACATGCACATGAGGCTTGAGTCAGGCACACCTTTGTCTTCAAAGTGACGTCTTTGCTCTTAAACACTTTAAAGAGGTCTTTTTCAACCATTTCAGGAGTTAGCATATGGTCAAGAATCAATGACATTGAAGGAAGTAGTCCAAGCTGCAGTGAAGGAATTGGCAGAAAACAAGGCTCCAGGAGTTAATGGAATGGGATTTTCTGTATGTGTAGGCAGATTTGTTCATAGAAAGAGAAGAGCATGATTCCCACTAACTGGAAGGGAAGTTCTGTTCTCCATGGTGTCGTTATTCTGAACCCCCTTTGCTTTCTAGCATTCTGGAAAGAAATCAATACATGAAAGTAAAGTGATTAATGTCTGATGAGAGCAATGTTGGTTTACCCAATGAGCAAGGTAAGCATGGGCTTACTTGTGCTTACTTACTAATCTGTAGTGAATGATTTGACATTGTTTCACAACATAAAAGATCCTCCTTCTAGGTCTGGCCGACCTCTGTCTCTTTCCCAGCCCTACAGCATCTTCCTGCAGATGCAGAATCAGAGCCTTTTTTCAAATTTACAGTCCCTGACAGGGATGGATTATCCAATAAACAAGGTAAGCATGGGCTTACTCGTGCTTACTTACTAATCTGTAGTGAACAGATGTGGTGAACCCATCCGAAATTTTTCACTACAGATTAGTAAGTACAAGTAAACGAATGCTTACCTTGTTCATTGGGTAATCTGCCCCTGCGTGAGAGGCATCTTCTTGTTCAGAGCAGGCAGGCATGACTGCACCGGACAGACTGACATCAGTGGGAAGTGGGACTGAAGGCCCCTGTGGTTCCAGAGGAGGGGATAGTCTCATAATCTCCAATGTCCATTCATATCCTTTAGCCCCCAAACCTCTAGTACAGCACTGTCCAGTAGATAAGAAACCAAAAGCCATTGCTGTCAAGTCATTTCCAACTCATAGCAACCCTATAGGACAGAGTAGAACTACCTCATAGGGTTTTCTAAACTATCATCTTTACAGAAGCAGACTACCACATCTTTCTCCCATGGAGGATCTGGTGGATTCAAACCACTGACCTTTTAGTTAGCAGCCAAACACTTAGTCACTGAGCCACAAAACGAAACAAAACCCACTGCCATCCAGTCCCCACTAGGGCTCCTTAATAGTCAAAAGTGACCCAAAAATGCAAAACGCATCTGTGATTTTAAATATTTGTAGCCATTAAGAAATTAGGTGAAATTAATTTTAATAATTTATTTTATCTGTTAAAAATGCTATAATTTCAGTGTGTAATTAATAATACACATTGGAAAGGAGCAATTTTTACCTTGTCTTCTTTTTCTTACTAATCTTCCAAGTGAGTTTTACGCTCAGCACATCTCATTTAAGACTTGCCACTAGTCACGTGCTCATGAACCACATGTGGCCAGTGGCTACTGGACAGCACAGCTCTAGTACAGTCAGTTCCATACGGTTCTGCACATTGCTTCTTCAGCCCATAGCTACAGGGAGCATCTGTGGGGAGCTTAGTGTATGCCAGGCATGGTGCCCAGCACCTGGCAGAGGAGGGCAGGCAGAGGATAGCAAGTTTTTTATTCTGAATATTAAGGGCAAGAAAAGACCATACATCCATTGTCTCCATCATTTCATTAAAGGAAGACCACTTCCAAACCCGAAGAATAGGAATGATGTAGCTTCCAAAGAAAAGATGGTTGTTTCTGCCAGGGGCAATTGGTGCCATTACACTGACGTTTTTCACTACAGAAACCTTCTGATCATGGTTTATGGATCTGAATCTTCTCTCCAGTCTCCCAGCTGTGTGACCTTGAGTAAGTGACTTCACCTCTCTGCGCCTCACTGCCTCCTTCATAGGGCTGTTCTGAAAATTAAGTGACTAATCTCTGTAACACACTTAGCACCATGTCTGACCCAATAAACCACAGCCATTAATAGAGATTTATCATCGTTATTCACTAGAGACAACATCGCCCCCTCGTGGCTCTTTGGCCTGGCACAACCCTGCCGAGCCAGGGGCACAATAATGAGGCATCTACAGGCATGGGTGAGAGCCTTGTGTAATGCTCAAGGCCGAGTGAGGCAGAAGCAGGGAGACAAGCCATCAATATTCATGGCAGCATTCAAAACCCAGAGCTGTCCGTCTCCCTGAGAAAAAAAGTTTGTTTCTGGCGAGCTACTGCCCAAGTGTCAGCCCTAGAAGAGGGAGAGAAAATGAATCTCTCCCTGGGCTTCCCCTAACCATGGAGATATGTCATTTGAGGTGGGGGAGGCTGTCTCAGCACAGTGACTGACAGGGCAGTGACATCTTGGTGCTGTCACCCACTGGGGTGAGGACAGGGGCATGGGGTTTCTCTCAGCCACAGCTCTCCCTGCCTCTTCTGTGCTGCAAGGCCTAAAGAATGAAAAAGGAAAAACAATCAGAATGCGGAGGCTTTCTGTGATGGTCACAAAGCAGGGACAAATGTGACCCTGAGAAGGGTCTTGCACTGACAAAGCCATTAACCATCGGAAACGGTCCTTTGTCCTGAGAAAAGTGGGTGCAGGAGATACCTTTGGGACCTGAAGGCAGACTTGAGAACTCTTCTTACGTCCCTTCCCCAGCGTGAGAAACCGACACTGACTTTTTCTGTCCTGTCTGCTTACAGTCGTCTTTTAGCCCATGACTCTAGGGGGGAGCCCTGTCTAGGAGATGCAGAGAAGTTGGCTTTGGGGATAGTAGGCTTGCTTCCCCATCCCAGTTCTGTACTTACCAGCTGTGTGAACTTGGGGAAGCCATTGTCTCTTTGAGCCTTTATAATCTGATCTGTATTTATGTTCTGATCAACTAAGGATGGTAATAGTACGTCCCTCAGTATTGGATAAGGAGCCCTGTTGGTGCAGTGGTTGAGCACTCCGTGGCTAACTGAAAGGTTGGTGGTTGGAACGTACCAGGCACATCCACAGAGGAGAGAGACGGCAGTCTGCTTCCATAAAGGTCACAGCCCTGGAAACTCGATGGGGCTGTTCTACTCTGTTCCGTAGTGTTGCTATGAGTCAAAAACAACTAAACGCATAGTTGTTTTTCTTTCCCCCAGGATTGGATGTGAGAATTAAATGTGCTAATCTATCCCACAAGTGCAAGTTCCTGCAGGGGACCAGCAGGCATTGTGAATGAGAGAAGAGGCCAGGTGCAGGGCAGCTGGGAGGGGTGAGAGCACAGTAACAGGAGAGCACAAACCTCGTGGGACAGGGAATGTGCCGGTCAGCATCATTTCATCTAGTGTTGCTGATTATTTCCCAAAATGTTTAAGAGAAGTAGGAAACCAACCAACATTTTAAAAACAATACAAAACCCTGTGTCAGCTGTCTGACTCTGGGAAAGTATGTTAACATTTATGAGCTTCTGTTTCTTCCTCAGTAAAATGGGAATCAGAATACACCTAGCTACTTAACAGTCTCCATGAGGTAGTTCTTTCATCTCCTCCTCAGTGGGATGAAGTAGGTGCTTCTGTTCTCACTCATCTTACAGATGAGGAGGCAGAGGCACAGGGCAGTTAAGTAACTTGCCCTGGATCCTGGAGCTAGTAAATGACAGGTCTGCTGTGAGGTTTTGAAAGGAGGTCATGCATGCCAAGTGAACAATGAGTATTAGCATTTGTATCATCCCTATTATTACTAGTTCTGTTAATAACAGAAATGGCTCAGGGCCAGTCCTCCCACTTAATTCAGTGGCCAAAGGAAGCCACTGGACTTTGATCCAGCTGACAATGACCATGGCCTGCCCGGAGTTCCTATGCAATATGTATTTTTACAAGTAGCACTTGACTGTTTTAATAGTTCCTTTCCACATAGACATTGGGCTGCCCTGCCAGTGGGTTTCCTGGGGGTGATAATTAGATTTAGACCCCTGGTGCGGTCAATAGATTCTGATCTCGGGGTGACCAAGCCAATCATGACCAGTAATTTACAGCTCGAGTTGTTCTGAAATCAATACAGATCTGCTCCTCATCGAGAGGGCTATAAAACCCAGGTGACAGTTGGCATTGGAGAGCAGTTGACAGGGGAGTGAGGAGCTTTGGGGTCCTGGAGAGAGGCCAGGAAATTAGAGGAGAGCCAAAGCCAAGGGTGCAGAAAGCTGGCCTCTGTCCAGAGCGCTGTGGTCAGAGCCTGCTGAGTGCCCATTGAGACTTGTTCTGGTCTGAGTCCCAGTGAGAGAGTAAATTCAGTTGCCAGTGAGGTATGGTGGGAAGAGAATAGGTTTTGGAGTTGGGTAGAACAGCATTTGTATTTCAGCTGTGCAGCTTTCTACTTACATTTCTTGGAGAATTGGGCATAACTCCTGGAGACTCTGTTTTCCCATCTGTAAACTAGGTCAGTAACTGAACTTATCGCTGGACAGAAGATGAAATGAGGCACTCACTTTACTGCCATGTGAGGCTGTCAAGTGCTGAAGAGCAAAGAGGTCTGCTTGAAGACTAAGGTACGCTTGACCCAAGCCATGGTATTTTCAATACCCTCATAGCAGTGAGAGCTGGACAATGAATAAGGAAGACCGAAGAAGAGTCGATGCCTTTGAGTTGTGGTGTGGCGAATAGAACTAACAAATCTGTCCTGGAGGAAGTGCATCCAGACTGCTTCTTGGAAGCGAGAATGGCCAGACTTCATCTCACCTACTTTGGTCATGTTGTAAGAAGGGACCATTCCCTGGAGAAGGGTATCATGCTCGGTAAAGTGGAGGGTCAATGCAAAAGGGGAAGGTCCTCAACAAGATGGACTGATACAGTAATTACAACGATGGGCTCAGGTATATCAAGGATCGTGGGGCTGGCACAGGACCAGGCAGCATTTTGTTCTGCTGTACGAGTCAGAGATGACTCGACGACACCTAACAACAGGCTATCAAGTGCAGCCACTAAGAGGACAGGGAAGTGGAGTCAGGCAGACCTGGAGTGGAAGCCTGCCTGTTTCATCTGCTAGCTGAGGAACTTGAAGTTGACAATTAGAGTGCCCCCTTTCCTTGTAAAACCAGAAACAACCCAAACCCACTGCCATTGAGTTGATTCCAGCTCATAGAGACCCCCATTGGGTTTCCGAGGCTATAAATCTCTACAGAAATAGATTGCCTCATCTTCCTTCTGTGGAGTAGCTGGTGGGTTTTGAACTGCTGACCTTCTGGTTAGCAGCCAAATGCCTTGTCCACTATGCCACCAGAGCTCCTCCTTTCCTTATGGTGGAATATTAATAGAAGGCCCTGGTAAGGGTGGTTATGGTCATAAAATTATTCAATGCACATAAAGATAAATGAGCACAGGACAAAGACATAGTGTTAGCTCAGCAAAAACAGGGTGTTATTTTTGTCAGTTGGATTCTTACCTACCCCAATCTGGGCACAAAAGAGGTTCTTAGTGAACGTTGGGTCAGTTACATGACGGATGAATGTGCTCTGCAGAAAACAGGTGACATCCGCAAACTGTACCGGGGGTTAATAATAATAAAGTGATATTACAGCATATTTAAGTCATGAAATAGCCTTTAAAGACTATGCATACATGGACTGTTTACAAATATGTGGTCAGGATGCAGAAAAACACCATGGGATGCTGCTATGGAGATTGTTCCGGCGTGATTCTTCCTGAGCCACATGACCTGGCAGTGCTTCCCAACAGAACAGAAAGTGAACATCTCCATCCCATTGGTTTAAAGCGTGGGCGTGTGACTTGCTTGGGCCAATAGACATGTTGTAGGTGTCTGATGGCCCCAGAATGAGGAGGTCCATGGAGCAGATCTGAACCCCAGAAAGTCAAAGACCCACCTACAGACCCTTGAGTGAAAAGAACAAATGTTTGCTCTTGTAGCCACTGAGATTTGGAGGTTGACTGATACCCACCTGTAGATTAGAAAGGATAAGGAAAAGTGCGGCTACTGGGTTGGGCTGCGTGACAGGAGCTGTGCCCTTCAGTTGAGGGAGATAGATGACTCAGCTATCCTACCCTTCTGCCCTTCTGTCTCCTACTGGTGCCTCTCTTTGGCTAAATCCAACTGCAGAGCAAGGAAGTCACTGATAGAGCTAGCAAAGATCAGTTCCTCTTCCATTCCCCAGGTGTGGGGCTGGGTGGGGACAATGGAGAGTAGATGTGCAAGGGCAGATGGAAATTTCCCAGACCAACTAGGAAGGAAGGAGCATGGGTAAGGCTATTGTTCCAACAGACCCCCAACTCTTTCCTTGGTTTTCTGGCTTTCCCTCATCCTGGCTGGTGTTAGGAACATTCTTTGGGATCTGAAGTTCTGCGGAGTTAGCCATCAGGGCCTCCTTGAACAACTGCACTATTTCAGAAATTTTCCCTCTCCAATCTGTTGGCCAAACAGGAGGTGTTCCCAAGATTGTTATGGTTGAGGGGGAGGTTGAGGGAATCTTTTTCAATCTGTTGACTTAACTTTCTCCCTCTGTTGCTTACCAGTGTGTTCAGCAAAATCATGTGCCCCAAAGTATTATTCTTCGAGGTCCCAACTCCATTCTGTCCTCTGCAACTTTGTTGCCAGACAAGGGACCTGGGTCTCCTTTTTCTTGGGCAGAAGTAATTTCTGCAAAGGTGCAGAGCAAGAGTTTTAAGTCAGACCTAAGTGGTTTGAAAGCTCAGTTTGCCCCCTTTGCAACTGGATAATCTTGGGAAGATGACCTCACCTGAGCCTCTGAACCAGCACGTGCAATATCAGCACTCGTGGCCCAGGGCCACTTTGAGAATTAAATAGGACACTCATTACAGCCCTCAGCACAATACTTTGTCAACGCTCAATAAATTATTATTGTTACTATGCACTTCCTAAAGAAGATCAGGAGGAACTCTGGTGGTGTAGTGGTTAAGGTACTTGGCTGCTAACCAAAAAGGTCGGTGGTTCAAACCCACTAGCTGCTCTGCGGAAGAAAGATGAGACAGTCTGCTTCTGTAAAGATTTCTAGCCTTGGAAACCCAGTGGAAGTCTTTATCAGTTTGAATTGACTCCATGGCGGTGAGTTTGGTTTTTTCCTGAAATGAGGCCAGGAGAAAGGTACTGATTTGGAATGGGGCCGGGGTTGGCACAGAATGGCCTACTTGATACCACAGCACCCAGCTACCCACCCCAGGATTTGGGAGGGCTATAAGGAGTCCTGCCAGGGATTCCATCGATTCTTGGAAAACATAGTTCCTCTCCTTTCTAGGCAGGCATGAGCTGAAACATTACTCTCTGCCTTCCAGGGTTCTGGGCCACATTGGACAGGGGATTTCTCTCAGAATAGCCCACTGGTATCCTCCATCTAATACGCAGGTCACTCAGTTCACTGTACTCTGGGAAAACAAACCAAAAAAGCCAAACTCACTGCCAAAGCTCCCACCAGGGTCAATGCAAAATGGGAAGGTCCTCAACAAGATGGACTGATACAGCAATTACAACGATGGGCTTAGGTATATCAAGGATCGTGGGGCTGGCACAAGACCGGGCAGCATTTCGTTCTGCTGTACGTAGGGTCGCTGTGAGTCGGAGATGACTCCACCAGGATTGGCAAATACCTGTTTTCCCAGAAGGAGCTCTGGTGGCATAGTGCCTAAGGCATTTGAGTGCTAACCAGAAGGCTAGTGGTTCAAACCCACCAGCTACTCCTTGGAAGGAAGGTTGGGCAATCTACTTCTGTAGTGATACTGCCTCGGAAACTCAAGGAGGGGTCACTATGAGTCAGAAACAACTCGACAGCAATGAGTTTGGTTTTTTGGTTTGCCAATCCTGGTAACATCCTGGGGACTGTGAATTCTTAAATATGGATATACATCTGTGGGTATCAATTAAGTGATACATTGTGGCCAGCCTGAGTTTTGTAGAGAAATGATTTGTACAATTTAAGATTTTTTACAGAAGAAAATTAGGGGCTATCTAGGAAGCTGTTCAGATGGGAGAGAAGCTGTTGTCTGTATCTACACACCTATCTTCCATTCACCCCCATCCACTACCCACCCAGCCACTCACCCATCCCTCTACTCACCCCCTTTTCCACCCACTGCCCACACCATTTCCTGTTTATCTATTCCTCTACCCTTACAATTCCCCTTCAAACCAACTAACAGCCACCCACCCATCCCATTCATCCATCCATTCATCCATCAACTATGATGGTTCTACTCCATCCATTCACCTGCCATTTATCTACCCATCCACCTTCCCCTCCATCACCCAATCTCCCTACCCATAATACATTGTATCCATAAACCCATCTATCCACCCAATCCCTCAAATACCCCACCCCTTAAGCATTCATTCATCCACCTACCCACCCATCAACTCCATCCATCACCCCACCACATCTAGCCATCCATCCACTAGCCATCCATCCCAACCCTTAGTCCATCCGTTCGCCATCCATCTAGCACCCCCACCCAGGCACCCATCCCATGCATCTGTCCTAACATCCTTCATCCAACATCAACCCACCCCATCTATCCATTTAGCTTACCAACACTTACTAATTACCCATATCATATCAGGGCCTGTGCGTGGGACGTGTGCCTAATACATGGCTCCTTTTCTCAAGACTCTTCATATCCAGAAATTTTAAAAAAAGAAAAGAGACAATAAAACTCAACTAAGTTGCAATAAGGCCTGACAACAAGAGGTAGTAGTATCTTGTAGTAGTTACGCAGTAGGCTTTGGAGCCAGACCAAGTGGACTGATTCAGGCTCTGCCACTTGCTCGATGGATGTCCTTGCACCAGGCACAACACCTGTTAAGCTTCAGTTTCCTCGTCTGCTAAGTAGGAATAGTGCTTGAATCTACCTCAGAGGACCATGGTGAATATTGAACAAGTGAATGTCAAGTTAGTTAATAGGTGGTGAGAGAGCCTGTGAGAGGGTTGCATGGCAAAGAACTGGGGTCCAATGGGGAAGGAAACAGCAAAGTCAGGTGGCTGCTTCTCAGCAAGGAACCCCTGTCACGTTTTCAAAAGGAAAGACATGGCTATTCTGAATAGGTGTCTGCATCATGTCTGATACAACGTACTTCTCTCAAATCTACAGTTGTTATGTTTCTCTAGCAGCATTAGAGCATGCACCGTATCTGCCCCAACTGACACGGGAAAACTTGATTTCAAATCCAGAAACCCCTGACTAATCATAAGGCCCAGGGACTAGCGGTTCTGATTAATTGAATTTTCCAGTCAATTGAGTGCTAATCAGAAAATCTTTTGCATTTTAACCCCTGTGGCTAGTTATCTTTTAGTAAGTTTGTTGGTTCACTCTTGTTCTGAATCCCAGCTCTACGACTGAGGAGCTGTGTAGCCTTGGGCAAGTTACTGTATTAGTTACCTATTGCTGCATAACAAATTGCTGTACATCTAGCAACTTAAAACAACACACAGTTATTATCTTACGGTTTCCAGGAGTTGAAAGTCCATCTGAGCCCTCTGCTCAGATCCCCACGTGCCTCAGTCAAGGTATTGGTGGTCTCCTTCCTGTAGCTCCGGGTCCCTTTCTGTCTTGGTGGCCTAGTGCTGCTACAACAGAAACATCACACGTGGGTGGCTTTGAGGAACAGAAATTCATTGTTTTGTACTTTAGAAGGCTGGACGTCCTAATGCAGGGCACCGGCTTTAGGGGAAGGCTGTGGGAGAAGATCATTGTCCAACATTCCTCACTTCCTTGACAGTCTTCCCAGGGCATCTCCCCTCCTTCCATTTGCATTTGCTGTCTCTGTGGCTAAGCTGCTCCCTGGAATCCAAAAGTGATTAGATTCAGGACACACCCTGCATTGATATAGCCTCATTAGCATAACACAGAAACCCAACAGGATCTCATCTACATACAAGGGGTTAGGTAGGATTCCAGCATCTGTTTTAAGGGGGATACAGTTAAATCCATCTCACCTTCAAAGTTCACATGGTTGTTGGCTGAACTCAGTTCCTTGCAGCTGTAGGATTAGGGATCCATTTTCTTGCTGGGAGAGCCCGTGCAAAGACCCCAGAGTAGGAATGAGGGTGGCCTAGACCAGGAAGAGGCAGAGTGTGTTTGAGGTAGAAGCACCAGTGTGGTGACACCCAGGTGATCCAGGTGGGAGGTGGGAGGAGTGAGCAGATGTCATTAGGGCATTTTAAGGTGAGGAAAGGAACTTGGACTTTATCCTGCTGGCAGCAGGGAGCCATGAAAAGGAGGAGCAGGATTGAAGTTCTAGTTTTTACTGATCTCTCTGACTGCCATGGGGGGAGATTGGATAACACAGGTCCAAGACTGCCAGTAAGGGGAACACAAAGGGCCACACCGCAGCAGGGCTAGCTCAGGACAGTCAGAGGATTCCTGTTGCATCCTATTCCAGCCACACTGGGATCCAGCCACACTGGGACTCTGCAGTTCCTTTAACTCACCCAGCTCTTTCCTCCCTCGGGGGTGTCTCACATGGAGTTCTCTTACCCCCAAGAATCTTTCATCCCCCTTTTCTCTAGCTAACTCTCTTTTCTCTAGCTAATTCACTTTTAGGCCCTCTTATTCAGTGTCTTTTCATCTGAGAAGCTTCTCTGACCCCAAGTCCCCATTATTCACCCCCATGGCATCTAACTCTTCCCGTTAGCAGCAACCATCAAGCTTGCAACTACTTGAGCAAAGTCAGTCTAGCCTATCTTCCCTTCCCTGAGCTCCTTGAAGGCAGGGATTGAATCATTGCAGCCCCACTTAGATAGCTCACAGGAGGCTCTCAGCAAATATTTATATGATGCAACAATATTTTGTTGAAGTCAGTGGCTGCTGACCCTAAATGATTTGTAAACAATTAGGTAGGTAAGGCAGTCTCTCTCAAAAAAAAAAAAA
>NW_006922934.1:78351-78866 GCF_000298275.1 Orycteropus afer afer | reverse complement strand
GGGGCTCCCTGTACCTACAGAGAAGAGTCCATGTGCCCAAGTCTGGCTCCAAGGGCCTCTGAAATCCAGGGAGCACAGATTGCATGCCCTGAACTGGGCTCTGTGACTCACATATGTAAAGAATGAGTAATTTGGGGACAAAGGGGTTGGGCTGCCCGGATTTGGATCTCATTCTGTCATTTCCTAGCAGAGTAACCTTGGGTGATGCCCTTCAACTGGATTTCGGTTTCCTCAGCTGCATAGGGGGATGGCAATCACACCCATCTCCTAGAGTGTCTGAGAAGATGAAAAACTAAAAAGGAGAATGATGAAATTTGCAATAACCATATCTATTTATTGAGTAGCAGTTTCCTCAGCATCTAGCACATAATAAGTGCTCCATTCACTTAACAAGTATTTATTGAGCACCTACTATTGGCCGGTATGGGAGCTCTGGTAGCATAGTGGCTAAGACACTTGCCTGCTAACCAGACGGCTGGCGGTTCAAACCCACCAGCCACTCCTCGGAAGGAAGG
>NW_006922934.1:75252-77706 GCF_000298275.1 Orycteropus afer afer | reverse complement strand
GGTGTACAGGTTCCTGTTTGCATTGCAGCCTTCACTTCTCCCAGGTATGTACCAAGGAGTGGGGTGACTGGATCATATGGTAATTCTGTGTTCAGCTTTTTGAGGCACCCCCACACTCTTTCCCAGTGCTTGAGCTTCTGAGTCTCAATAAATGCTAGTGATTGTTATTACTGCTATTAACTCCTCACAACAGCCTCATGAAGTAAACACGGTTGCTCTCATCCTCACTTTATAGATGAGGAAACTGAAGCTCAGAGCAGCTAAGTAATGTCCCCGAAGTAAGCCAGTAATTAAATTCAGGAGTTGGGATCAGAACCCCATTGGGTATGGCTCCAAAGTCAATGAGTTCTCATTGATGACCAGAATCACTGGTCAGATGAAATCTGGTGAGACTCCCAATACTATGGCCCTGGAATACACTCTGAGACTGGAATAAAACTCACCCCCAGGGCCAGGCTCTAAGCCCAATAGTTAACAAGATGTACACACAGACCACTCCACTCAGGATGATGCACCCACATACTCTATGGCAATACATCCCTTAAAGCAATAGACCATGGCACACCAGAGGACCAACATTCAAACTGAGGAAATGCAGGACCAATAGGAGTGCATAAATATGAGGGGCACAGGGGAAGGAAGGGTCACAGTGTAGGGAGGGGAGGAGACTGGGTTTGGGTTGGACATGGCGAATGGGGAATGAAACTAAATGTACATGTTATGTTGAATGTAAAACAGGCTTTTAAAATAAAGAATTAAAAAAAAGTCAGCGAGTTCTTTGTGAAGTCTATGGAAGCCATTTCTGCGTGTGTCTCTCCCACAGGGGCAGACCCCATGATGTCTTCATTTTAGTGTCTGCCTCAGGCCTAGCAGGGAGCTTTGTATACAATAAATGCTCAGCCAAGTCAAGCGAAGACCGTCCTGAAGCCTTCTTGAGTATGATTTGTGTTTTGTGCTTGAGCATCTTCCCCACGATGCAGAGTGTGCGCAGTGCTGCTCTGAAACCCTAGTTCTTTGCAAGGAAATAGAACTTGACCTGGTGATGGGGGCAGGAAGGTGTCCAAAATGAAACCCATCTTCTTCTTCTCCCCTGCCCACCTTCTTCCCCTCGAGATCCCTGTCTCAGTGACACGTCATTGTCCACCACTGCTCACAGGATACTGGGCACCCTGCCTCCTCACCTCCCCCTTTTCCCTGCCAGGGTCACTCAGCTGTCACATTCTGGAATCCTACCTCCTAAGTCGTTTCTGACCTGTTGCTTCTCTCCATCCCCACCGCCACCCTAGTCCAGGTTGCTACCGTCTTTCTCCCCTGGGTGTCTGTACCCTCTTCACTGCTCTGCCTGCTTCCAGCTGGCCACAACCCCTGTCCCATCCCATTCTCTGCTAAACCACCAGAGCTATCTTCTCAAACCACAGACCTGGCTCAGCCTCGCCCCTGCTTAGTACCCTGCCTGGCTCTGATCCCCTACAGCAGAGGTCTACCAAGTGTGTCACATACAACCTTTGAACAATGCAGGGATCCACTAGGTGTGGGAAGAAGGTTTCAGAACTTCTATTGATTTTCTACTTCCATATTTTTGAATGTTGCCTTTCTGTGCATGTTTCATCAATGTACTGTCTTAGTGACTGCTAACCAGAAGGCTGGCGGTTCAAACTCACCAGCCACTCCTCAGAAGGGGCAATCTACTTCATGTTAGAACTGAATTTCCTGAGAACACATTTCCTCTCCTTCTGTTGTCTTCAGATGTCTTCCTTGAATGCTTTTTGCTCTGCATGGTAAACCCTTGTTTCCTAGAGACAATTACTCCATGAAGCACTTTCAATTGTTTTGCTATAATTATTTTAACTTCTTGTTACATGAAAAGACAAAAGTGGATGGAGTCACATGTTGGATCTCAGGTATGCCTCACACAGCTTTCACACCCTCTGACATAGTCCGTCTGCTCCGGCCATCTCAGAGCAGGGACTGTGGCCTGGGAGGTCAATAGAGTCAGACAGGATATCCTTGTGGTCTGTCAATAGCAATGCCTTTGGAGACATGTTGTGGGGCTCAATGGGTGACACCTAGAAGAAAGACCACAGAATGTAGGGACCCTTGCAGGTCTTGTTGCTGAATCCCCAAAGCCCCTCCCAAGGTCCAGCACATCCCAAGGTGCTCAATAAACTTGTTAGCTAAGTGACTATTCTCAACCCCTTCTCCCTCATGATGTTTTATTATTGCAGAGCTTTGTATAGCACTTAGTCCCTGCCATGCACTATTCTAAGCGCTTGATGTATATTACCTCATCTGGCCTCTGGTCTCTGCTTTATGGGAGTTCTGGTAGTGTAGTGCCTAAGGCACTTGACTGCTAACCAGAAGATTGGCGGTTCAAACCCACCAGCCACTCCTTGGAAGGAAGGTTGGGCAATGCACTTCCGTAGTGATGCCTTGGAAACCCAAGGAGGAGTCGCT
>NW_006922934.1:71883-74637 GCF_000298275.1 Orycteropus afer afer | reverse complement strand
GTTCACCAGTTCTAGGAGGGAGAAAGGACCCCCCTAAGGGGGTGGGCACAGGTAGTTTCTGAGCAGCTCCTCCAAGTCTCAAAGACTGAGCTCCTGCACTTCAGGATGGAGCCTACATCCCTGCACCCAAACACAGGGCAAGCCAGACACGCAGAGCCTGAAAAGAGCCGCATGTCATCAGCATGTCATCAGCTGGGGACACTTGGCTGGCTCAGCTCTGAGGAATGAACGTTCCCATTGTTTGGTTCTTAGTATAATTAAAAAAGAAAGTGGGACATAATGGAAGAACAAAAGATACCAGGTTTGCTGAGTGATGGATGGGGGTGAAGGTGACTGGTGGAGAGATGGAGGGCAGGATGCTGAAGTTGGACTTAGTTAGGGCCTGGGGGGCAGGGAGGTAAACTTGCTAGGGAAGCAACATTTTCCCAGACTTGTAGAGACCTGGTAGTGGGATTCAGAGGAAGTACCTGGGTTTTGGCATTAGAAAGTTTTTAACCTTAGCTCTGCAGCTTCCTAGCTGTGTGATCTTAGGTAAATTGCTTCTCCTCTCTGGGCCTCAGTTTCACCATCTGTAGCATGGGGAAGAAGGTGGCTTGATAATCTCTGGGCTCCCTGGCCTAACTCTCTAGTGCCCTGGGTGTCACCAGCCTCATTTTACCATCAAAGAGGGTAGGGATGGTGAGAGGGTCCTTCCTTCAGCCCTCCAGGCCTAGAACAGGGCACGTTCTGTGTCTGTTAAATGTCTTTGCTTCCTGCGATTCCTTCTGCATTGAGCACAGTGGGGCCTGACTGTGGTCCATTGACTGCCAGGAACCTGGAGCTTTAGCAACCAAAGGGACAAGCCTCATTAGATCCAGCTGGATGCCAAGCACAGTGCCCCCAGATAACTGGAGGGGCCCAAATGCCCAGGAAATCTTGAGTCTGGAGCAATGCACATGGAGGGATAGGCTGTGGGATGAGCCCATGAAGCTTCAGGTGGTGGCCACACCCTAGTTCCTTCCTGCGTGAGGTGCCGTGAGGATGCCCAAGTCCATGGAGGGAAACCTGACCTCTGGCCCTGGTAACAGTGGAGCAGACCAAGCAAAGACAACCGGGTAGTTCCTGAGGGAGACCATGCCCTACAGGGTGACTTGGCCAAGAGGACTATGCTGTACTGGATGATGGCAGACAGAGTCTTACCAGATACTTGGTCTGTAGAAGTGAAATTCTAGGTGAATAAAGAGGAAGTGAGTCCCTTGGGTCTGGTGTGATCCAAATGATGGCACCCCCACCCCCACCCTCTCTCTGTGAAGCTGGCAGTGCACCTCTCCTTTGGATGCTCTGGGACCAAGAGGGGCTTTGTGGTTCAGGAGAGGTGTTCTGTGCTCACAAGTCTTGCAGTCAACACTTTCTCCAAAGTCGAAGATGCTGAGGCTCAGATAGTCACACAGTAAGAGGCAGACTTGAATTTTAAACTCAAACAGACCAACTCCAAAGCCAGTGCATTTAATCATTATGTTATCTTGCTTCTTACTGATTCACCCACTCATCCATATACCATTAAATGTATGTGTGTCTAAAATGTGTCTCTTCCTTGGGACCATAAAGACCTGCTGCCTTTTATCCTTCTTCCTTCCTTCCATCCATCCATCCATCCACCTGCACATCCATCCTCACCTATATTAAGCACTCAGCTCAGTTCTAAGCACTGTGCAAGGCTTTGGGGACATGATGGTGTACAACACAGACATGCTACTGCTCTGATGGAGTTTACACCCATTAGAGAAGACAACAAACAAGGGAACAAATGATTACAAATCATGATAGCATGGAAAGGAAGGATCCTGGGGATCATGGAAAGAGGGTGAGATGAAGACACGTTAGTTAGCATGAACAGCGAGGACCTCTCTGATAGGGGGATATTCACATAAATGAAGAGCAGTGGGAGTCAACAGAGCCACACAGGGAGGAAGATGGTTCAAGACAGACAAAACAGCATGTGCCCAGCCCCTGAGGTGGGAAAGACCTTGGAGGCCATTGTGGCTGGAGCATAGAGATTGAGCAGGGGAGTGTTGGGATGACATCAGAGAAGTAGTTGGGGCCAGAAAAGACAGGGCCTTTGGAGAAGAGTAAGTGTGCTAGAAAGCCAGGAAATGTTTTATGTAGGCTCAGTGACATGAACTGAATTGCATTTTTAAAAACCGTTGCTGAAATATACATAGCAAAATGTGCATCAGTTCAGCAATTTCTGCATGTCCAGTTCAGTGACACTGATTGCATTCTTCAACTAGTGTAACCGTTCTTACCATCTTTCTCTGAATTGTTCTTCCCCATTAACATGAACTCACTGCCCCTAAACTTCCTATCTGACCTTTCGAGTTACTGTTGTCACTTTGATCTCATACAGCTAGTTCAAGAGAGCATGATGTTCAAGGCAAGGGTTCTTTACTACATAAGGTAACGCATTGTTTTGTTTAAATGGGACTTCAGAGGGTATTTTTGGTTTAAGCTTTAAATATTACCTCAGGGCATCAGTTGTGGTGGCTTATCCATCCTCAGTGCTCCAAAAAGTCTGGGGTCCATGAGAATTTGTATTTCTGTTCTGCATTTTTCCCCTTTTGACTAGGATTCTTCTATAGACTCTTTGATCAAAATATTCAGTAATAGTAGTAATAGTACTATCCTCAATTGCATTTTAAGAAAGCTCCTATGCCATTCTCGTTGCACCTTAGCCTGATTCCATTTGGGAACTGAATGCATTCTAATTATCTTGGA
>NW_006922934.1:57429-70688 GCF_000298275.1 Orycteropus afer afer | reverse complement strand
CCCTGGGTCCAGTATCTGCAACCTCAGTACTGGCTGGAAGCATGGGAAAGGGGATGAGTGCACCAAGTGGGAGCCCTTGCAGCTGCTTTTAGAGGTTTTTGATGGTCTGGCTTCTTTCTCTCTCTGCTTATGCTGCAACACTACCTCAGATGCTTTGAAGTCCACGATCTCTCTCGTTCTCGGCAAAGAATAGCAGCCAGAGTGGAAACCCCTGTGAGACTGAGATCTGTGAGGAGATCTGCTCTGACCCAGCAGGACTCTTGCACTGTATCTGGCCCCGGTGCAAATGACTGATTCCAGCAGCCATGACTGGTGCTAGATCTAAGTTCAGCTCCGAATTGTGCTCACGCCCGTGCAGCGAGAAAGGAGAGGCTCTAAAGTCAGATGAAGTTGAGGTCAAGCCTGGCCTTGGACCCTCACTAGCTAGGTGATCTTAGGCAATGTAGGTAATTTCTCTGAACTAAAGTGAAGGTCTTTACAACATCAAGGCCAATTTCCAAAAGCTAAGCCCAGGGTAGCGAACTGTGTGGAGAATGCTAATAACTGATAATAATAACTGAGTGCTTGCTATGTGCCTGTCCTAAATGAGACAGGTAGACAGTGAAATCTGAGAGCCAAAACTCAACAATACTGCCTTTTTCTGGGTCTCATGAGTTTTCCTTCTTTGACAGGGTGCTTACCACTTTTCTGTTGCTTTCTGTTAGTGGAAAATGTTTGTGTTTTTCTTCTCTGACAGGTTTATGTCTTACACACGTTCCAGCTTTTGCAGGTTTTACACATATATATATGTATATGAATGTACATATGTGTATGTATATGTACACACACATATATGCACACACATTTATTCTAATTTAGTAGTCTCAAAACCCCTATTAACTGGGCACATCATTCTTATTTTACAGATGAGGAAACTGGGGCTCAGAGAGGTAGAGTAACCTGTCACCGCTAGGAAGTGTCAGATCTGTGATTTAATTTTACCATGCCCTCCATTGCCTCTCCTCCCTTTCTTGCATTGATTGCATATCCTCCCTTCCTTGATTAACTCTCCAAGCAGACTGAATTCTTCCGAAACAGCAAAGGCTTGTTTGCAGGCGTTGGAAGTCATAATTAGAACACAGAAGTCATCTTTATTAAATTCCGCGTTGAAGCCAGTTGGGTGTGGAAACCGCACAAATCCAACGATTTGAATGTCTTCTTTATCCCAGTTGGTGCCTCCCCTAAATTAAAATTCCCTGAAGGTACTTCTCTCTTAATTAACAGTTTGCCTTGTTAGCAGTGTAAATGTTTTGCTTTTTGTGGAACGGGTCATGCCAATTAAAGGCAGAGATGAAGCTGAGGAAGGCAGTGCCTACAAGCCTGCTGAGAAATGGAGCCTTCTTGCCTGGCATGGTCCCCGCATTTCTTCTGGGAAGTCCCCGGGACACAACCCTGGGATGACAGTCATCCCCACACAGTGAGCAGCTAGCCCGTGCTATGGGCTATCCATGGAGGCCAGAAGCTTGGCTTTATGCATTTAGGCAGGACCCTTCTCTGTGCCTCAGCACCTTCAGCAGTAACATGGGATCATACAGTACCTACCTCATGAGCCAAGATGAAGCCTGAGGAAGAAGGCTTGACACTTAATAATGGAAGCGCTCCCCCGCCCTTCCTTTCCACCATCACTGCAGTGATGTGTGTGTGGTTGGGGGAGGGGTAGTTTCCCTCATGAAGAGTCCTGCCAGAACCTCACTTGGCCATCACTCTTGCAAACTTGTGGCCGGATCCTGTAACACACATACAAAAAACCACACAAATCCTAAGTATACCACCTGTTCTGTTGTTACAAACTCAATGTATCCACATAACCAGTACCTAAAACAAGAAACAGCACGTTCCTAATTCACCTGGAGACCCTGTTGAGCCCCATTTTCAGTCACTATTTTAGCTGTCAGTGGTTGTTTTGGTTGGATCCCCCGTTTGCAGCTAATACAAATAGGGCTGCCATTAATACTGTTGTACATGTTTATTGGGGAGCTCTGGTAGCATAGTGCCTAAGGCACTTGACTGCTAACCAGAAGGCTGGCGGTTCAAACCCACCAGCCACTCCTCAGAAGGAAGGTTGGGCAATCCTACTTCCATAGTGATACTGCCTCGGAAACCCAAGGAGGGGTCGCTATGAGTCGGGGCCGACTCGACAGCAAATAACAGCAACAACAACAACATGTTTATTGATGAACACAGGTGTTCATTTATTTTGGGTATAAACCTAGGAGCAGAATTGCTGAGTCATAGATGATGTACATGTTTGACTTTAGTAGATATTATGAAACCGTTTTATAAAATATTTATACCCCTTTACGCTGCCACCAGCAGCATATGAGAGTTTTAGTTGCTCCAACACTTGGATGTTGTCTGTCTTCTTGACTTTAGCTTATTATGGTAGGAGTGAGAGGTATGACATTATAGTTTCCATTTGCATTTCCCCAATGTCTAAGGACCTTTCATGCATTTGTTGGCCAGTGGGTGCTGTCTTTTGTGAACTTCCTGTTCAGGTCTTTTGTCCATATTTTTTTAGGGTATCTGTCTTTTTCTTACTAATTTACATTGTTGTTATTATGTGCCCTCAAGTCGGACCCTACTCATAGCGACCGCTCCGTGAGTTTCCAAGGCAGTATCACTACAGAAGTAGATTGCCCAACCTCTTTATATATTTTGGACAAAAGTCCTTTTTGAATTTCCAACTATCCATTCCCACTCCATTGTATGTCTTTTCATTACTTTCATGATATCTTTTGATTACTGTCAACATCTATAGTTGTAATCCAATGTATATCAGTATTTCCCTGTAGCTAGCACTTTTGTGTCCTGTTTAAGAAATCTCTGCTTGCACCAGGGTAATGAAGATATTCTCCCATGTTTATATCTAAAAGCTTTCTTGTTTAACTTCTCACACTCAGATATACTAAAATCAACCTGGAATTGATTTTTATGTGTGGTGTGAGGTAGGGGTCAAGATTAATTTTTTGTCCACATGGCGGTCCATTTGACTCAGCACCAGTTCTTAACAAGGACATTCTTTCCCCTTTACTTACAGTGACACCTTTGTCATAAGTCAGTTGATTATATATGTGTGAGTCTATGTTTGGACTCTATTTTATTCCATTAATCTATTTGTCTATCCTTTAGGAAATGTTTCATTTGGAAATAAGATTTGCTAAGAAGGAAACACCCCAGGAAGTCCATTTTTGGTGAAAGTAGTGGGGAGAGGCAGAGAGGAACCCATCCAGCTTCCAGAGGCTGCTGTGGCCAGGTCTTGGAGATCATGTCTCCTGCCAGCTCTGGCAGATGGCTGCAGAGCCTGAGGGCTCAGTGCCATTAGCCATACGGCCTTCCCTGGAGCAGTCCAGAGGTATAAAATGGATCTGCCCTTGACTCTGCAGACTTGAACCTTAATTCTCTGTTCCTTCCATAAGAGTGAATGCAAGGAATTTGAATCCTGTCTGCTTGTCTTCCCCTGAAACCACTTAGCCCCTGTGTGCTCCTTCCTCTGTAAGCTGTGAAATACAAGGTCTCCTTGTAACACTTTTATACACTGTTCACTGCAGTTTAATATATGAGACACTGCATCATAGTCTGGAGGTTCAAAATTACCTCGAAGTAATCATTTCCTAGAGGGCTGGTAGTAAACATCCTGTCACACGGCCATAGATTGTCGCCTGTCGCCATCAATCAGCCCCCAGGGAGATATTAGGGGGAATGATATGGGAAAGAATTGAGAACTGGTGTGTGTCTCTGTGTGGCTGCCAGGTCTGTGCAGAGGGAAGCAGGCTTGATGGCCTGTGGAAAGCTGGCTTTGTGGGTGGCAGGCTCCATCTGCATCAAGGTGTGCAAGGTTGTGGTTTTGAGCCCCAGGTGGCCTCCTGGCCTAACTCAGCTCCAGGGTGGTGGGATTCTCAGCCCTAACCTTGACTTTCTGATATCCCCCCTACATGCTTCAGACCAAAGTTATCACCTGTGTTTATGTAATAATAATAGTTGCCAGTTGTGCACACTCATGCTGCTCCTGGGAGTCCGCTAATCCTTTTCATGCTTGGTCTTATTAATCAGAGTGATCCCAGGATGGAGTGACCGTATTAACCTTATTTCACTGCTAAGGAAATGGGGCCTCAGAGATGTTGAGCAACTTGTAAAGTCACACAGCTTGTCAGTGGCAGAGGTAAGCTTGGAAACTGAGGTATTCTGCCTTCAGAGGTCAAGTGCTAAATCCTTGCATAAAACCAGAAAAAGCAAACCCGTTGCTGTGGACTTGATTCCAATTCATGGTGACCCCATGTGTTACAGAGCAGAACTGCTCCATAGGGTTTTCTTGGGGGTAATCTGTACTCAAGCAGATTGCCAGGCCTTTTATTCCATGGTGCTGCTGAGTGGATTTGAACCGCCAACTTTTCAGTTAGTAGCTGAGAACAAACCGTTTGCATCACCCAAGGACCTAAGTCTTTTAAACATCAAGCTCTGCACTGGGCTCATAAGCTCTATCCTCACTGAACTTTTTTTTTTTTTTTTTTTTAAAGCATTTTATTGTGGTTTGGGTGAAAGTTTACAAGGCACATTAGTTTCCCATCCAACAATTTATATACTTCGTGTGTGTGCATATGTGTGTGTGACCTTATTTGCAATCCCCTAAATGCAACAGCACTCTTCCTACTTCCTGCCTGGGTTCCTCTTTCCATTTGTCCTTCTTTCCTGCCCCTTCCTGCCTTCTGACTTTTGCTTTGGGGCAGATGCTGCCCTTTTGGTCTCTTTTGGTTGGTTGGTTGAGGAACATGTTCCTCACAGGTATTGTTCAGTTTATAGGCTTGTCTGTTGTTTGGCTGAAAGGGGACCCCCAGGGGTAGGCTCAGTTTCAGGTCTGAAGGGTATCTAAGGGCCCTGATTTCAGAGGGTTCCACCAGTCTCTGCCAGACAACTAAGTCTGATCTTTTTTATGATTGTGAATGTGGTAGTTAAGTTTGTATGTCAGCTTGGCTGGGCCTGGTTGAGTGGCTGGGCAGCTGGAAATAGTATTCCCCATGATGAGACTGGTAATCAACTCCATGATGGGATCTACTGGGAGCAGCTGAGTAGTTGCCTTTGGGTGTGTGGTCTGCTTCCCATATATAAAAAACAGCTTTGGGAATGGTCTTTAGCCTACGACACACTTGCACCCTGCATGTAGCCATGTTGCTGTTTAGCAGCCTGCCATGCTCTGCTGACCTTGGGACTCTCAATGGACTTGAATTAATGGCCTTCTGTGCGGTTTGGTTATTAATTCAGGTGTGCTGGATTGCTCTGCAGATTTCTTTGTGATGATGAAACAGCTGTGTGGAATGTGGCTATAGGTCTCTTTTTGTCATGAAGAGGGTTTAGAATTCGAGCTGGCAGGTATTATGGTGGTTGAATATAATTTTTCTATTGGATGAGTGAGGGTATAGGCAGAGAAGGTGGAAGGAGAAACAAGAAGGAAGGGAAACTCCAAGTTGCTAGGGGTGGTTTCTAGGGCTTTGAGCAGGCTGCTAATGATGATGTTGTACGGTTATTCACAGGCCCACAGCTCAAGTTCAGCAAAGACTCCAGTGTTTATGGAGTTGCCACTTTCCACCAGGTTCAGACACATGCAAAAACCCCACTTTTGAGGCCCCTTCTTGCCAAAAAGCCAACCCAAGACAACTGCCCTGTTCTGCGATCCACTGTGGGAGTGCCTCCCAGGGCCTGCCCACTTGCGGTGCCAGTGATCTCTCTGCTCTCATTTCAGTGGTGCTGAGCCAGGGAAATGCCTACTTGCACCCAATGGACCCAAGTTTACCAGTAAAGTCAAGTGCCAGACCCTCCATGCCAAAAAGCTGGACCAAGCCTGTTCCACAATCCACTGTGGGAGTTCCTCCCAGGGCCTACCCACTTGCGGCATTACTGGACTCTCTGCTCGAGTTTCAGCTGTGCTGGAAGTGCCTGCTTGCACCCAGCAGACCCAAATTTACTGATAAAAGCAGATGCTGAAGATAGGTCTGGGGGGTGACTTCTGGTACACTGGTGTGGTGTGTCTTCTTCCCTAACCCAAGGGGGTCTCCGATGGCCCTTCTTGCCTGCTGGTCGGTGCTCTGCAGGGTAGATTCTCCTGTGTTTGTTATTTTTCCCCCTGCCCCTTGCTCCTTTCTAATCCTACTCCCCTGAGTTTGGTGCATTCTGAGTCAGTGAGCTGTTCAGAGAACCAGAATCCCTATTTCAAACTGCTGCACCTAGTTTTTCAGGGACTAAGATGCTAGAGGGAATTAGTGTGGGGACTACTGACAAAACACTATTTTTTCAGGGCTCAACATTTCTCAAACTGAAAGAACTGAAGGAAAAATTCAAGCTTTAAGTTGCAATATTGAAAGATTTTATGGACAAAAATATTGAACGAAACAGGAAACATCAAAAGAAGATGGAAGGAATACACAGAGGTGCTGTACCAAAAAGAATTGGTCAATATTTGTCCAGTTTAGAAGGTTGAATATGATCAAGAACCAATGGTATTGAAGGAAGAAGTTGAAGCTGCATTGAAGGAATTGGTAAAATAAAAAAATTTTTTAAAAAAAGGCTCCAGGAATTGACGGATTACTCATTGAGATGTTTCAACAAACAAATGCCGTGCTAGAGGCACTCACTCATCTATGCCAATAAATTTGGCCAACTGACTGGAAGAAAACCATATATGTACCCATTCCAAAGAAAGGTGATCTAACAGAATGTGGAAATTATTGAACAATATCATTAATATCACCTGCAAGTAAAATCTTGTTGAAGATAATTCAAAAATGGTTGCAGCAGTATATACACAGAGAACTTCCAGAAATGCAAGCTGGATTCAGAAGAGAACATGGAATAAGGGATATCATAGCTGCTGCAGATGGATCTTGCCTGAAGGCAAAGAATACCAGAAACATGTTTACTTGTGTTTTATTGACTATGCAAAAGCATTCAATTGTGTGGATCATAACAAATTATGGATAACATTGAGAAGAATGGGAATTCCAGGACACATAATTGTGCTCAGGAGGAAGCTGTACATAGACCAGGAAGCTATCATTCAGACAGAACAAGGGGCTACTGCATGGTTTAAAATCAAGAAGGAAGTGTGTCAGAGTTGTATCCTTTTACCATACTTATTCAATCTGTATGCTAAACACATAACCTGAGAATGGACTGTATGAAGAAGAATGCAGCATCAGGATTGGAGGAAGAATCATTAACAACCTGTGATGTGCAGATGACACAACCTTGCTTGCTAAAAATGGAGATGACTTGAAGCACTTACTGATGAAGATTAAAGACTACAATCTGCAGTATGGATTACATCTAAACATAAAGAAAATGAAAATCCTCACAACTGGACCAATACATAGCATCATGATAAATGTAGAAAAGATTGAAGTTGTCAAAGATTTCGTATTACTTGATTCCACAATCAACAGCAATGGAAGCAGCAGTCAAGAAATCCAATGCCATATTGCTCTGGGCAGATCTGCTGCAAAAGATCTCTTTAAAGTGCTTCAAAGATGTCTCTTTGAAGACTACCAATAAAAAACAGACTCACTGCCTTCGAGTTGGTTCCAACTCATATTGACCCCTCCTTGGGTTTCCGAGGCAGTATCACTATGGAAGTAGATCATCCAATCTTCCTTCCAAGGAGTGGCTGGTGGGTTTGAACTGCCGGCCTTCTGGTTAGCAGTCAAATGCCTTAGGCACTATGCCACCAGAGTAAGGTGCGCCTAACCCAAGCCATAGTGTTTTCAGTCGCCTCATATGCATATTAAAGCTGGACAATGAATAAGGAAGACTGAAGAAGAGTTGATGCTTTTGAGTTGTGGTGTTGGCAAAGAAAACTGAAAGTACCATGGACTGTCAGAAGAGTGAACAAATCAGTTCTGGAAGAAGTCTAGCCGGAATGCTCCTTGGAAGCAAGAATGGCCAGACTTCATCTTACCTACTTTGGTCGTGTTGTCTGAAGGGACCATTCCTTGGAGAAGGATGTCATGCTTGGTAAAGTGGAGGGTTAGTGAAAAAGAGGAAGGCCTTCAATGAGATGGATTGACACAGTGGTTGCAACAACGGGCTTAGGTATAGCAAGAATTGTGAGGCTGGCATAGGACCGGGCAGTGTTTTCTTCTACCGTACATAGGGTCTTTATGAGTCAGAGCTGACTCGATGGCACCTAACAACAACAACGACCACACAGGCAAAATATTGAACAATGCAGGAAGCATCCAAAGAAGATGGAAGGAGTACACAGAGTCACTGTATCAAAAAGAATTGGTTGATGTTCATCCATCTCAGGAGGTAGCATGTGCTCAAGAACCTGTGGTATTGAAGGAAGATGTCCAAGCTTCACTGAAGGCATTGGCAAAAAAATAAGCCTCCAGGAACTTATAGAATCCTCACTGAGATGTTTGAACAAACAGATACAAGTGCTTACTTGTCTGTGCCAAGAAATTTGGAAGACAGCTATCTGGTCAGTCGATTAGAAGAGATCTATATGTGTGCCCATTCCAAAGAAAAGTGACCCAACAGAATGTGAATATTATCAAATAATATCATTAATACCACCAAAACAAAAAAACAAACCCACTGCCGTTGAGTTGCACCCAACTCATAGTGACCTCTTCTTGAGTTTCTGAGGTGGTATACCACATACAAGTAAAATTTTGCTGAAAATAAATTTTAAATGGTTGCAGCAGTACATAGACAGGAAACTGACAAAGATTCAAGCTGGATTCATAAGAGCATGTGGAATGAAGGATTGCTGATGTCAGATGGATCTTGGCTGAAAGCAAAGTATACTAGAAAGATGTTTTCCTGTGTTTTTGGAGAAGCATTTGATTGTGTAGATCATAACATTGTGAAGAATAGGAATTCCAGAACACTTAATCGTGCTCACGAGGAACCTGTACATAGACCAAGAAACAGTTGTTTAAACCAAACAAGAGAATACTGTATGGTTTAAAATCAGGAAAGGTGAGCATCAGAGTTTATCTTTTCACCATGCTTACTCAATCTGTATGCTTACATAATCTAAGAAGCTTGACTATATGAAGAAGAATGTGGCATCAGGATTGGAGGAAAGCTCATTAAAACCTACGATATGCAAATGACACCACCTTGCTTACTGAAAGTGAAAAGGACTTGAAGCACTTACTGATGAAGATTAAAGACTACAGGCTTCAGTGTGGATTATACATCAACATAAAGAAAAACATCTTCACAACTGAAGCAATAAGGAATATTATGATAAACGGAGAAAAGATTGAATTTGTTAATGATTTCATTTTACTTGGCTCTACAATCAAATGCCCATGTCAGCAGCAGTGAAGATATCAAATGATGTATTGCACTGGGAAAATCTGCAGGAAAATGGACCTCTCTGAAGTGTTAAAGAGGAAATATGTCACTTTGAAGACTAAGGTACACCTGACCCAAGCCATGGTAAGTTCAGTCGCCTCATATGCATGCACAATTAATAAGGAAGACTGAAGAAGAATTGATGCATTTGAATTACAACATTGGCAAAGAATATTGAATATACCACGGACTGCCAGAAGAATGAAAAAGATCTGTTTAAGTACAGCCAGATTGCTCCTTAGAAGCTAGGATGGTGAGACTTCATCTGTCCTACTTTGGTCATGCTATCAGCAGTGACCAGTCCCTGGAGAAGGACATCATGTTTGGTAAAGTGCAGGGTCAGTGAGAAAAAAAGATGACCCTCAATGAGATGGATTGACACAGTGGCTGCAACAATGGGCTCAAGCAGAGCAACTGTTGTGCAGATGGTGTAGGACTGGGCAGTGTTTTGTTCTGTTGTACCCAGGGTCAGCTCCGCAGCATCTAACCATAACAACAACATAGTTTATACTTTGGGTAGTATTGACATTTTCCCAATGGTAAGTCTTCCTATCCATGAGCATGGTATGTTTTCCATTTATATAGGTCTCTTTTGGTGTTTTATAGTTTTCTTTCTATAGACCTTTTACATCTCTGGTTAAATTCATTCCTAAATATAGTATTTTTTTACATCCCTGGTTAGATTTATTACTGAATATTTTATCTTTTGGGGACTATTGTAATTGGTATTGTTTTCTTGATTTCCTTTTCAAAGTTCTATTTATTGGTGTAAAGGAGTCCAGTTGTTTTTGTATATTGATCTTGTACCTTGCTATTTTGCTGAATATGAGTTTCAGTAGCTTTCTTGTGGAGTCTTTGGGATTTTCTATGTATAGTATCATATCATCTGTAAGTAGGGATAGTTTTACTTCTTCCTTACAATTTTTTTTTTTTTTTTGGTTACCATTTTGAATGTCCTTTATTTTCTTTTCTTGCCTTATTGCTTTATCTAAGACTTCCAGGTCATTGTTCAATATGAGTGGAAATAAAGAGCATTCTTGTCTAATTTCTGTTCTCAAGAGAATATTTTTAGTCTCTCTCTGTTGAGAATGATGTTGACTGTTAGTTTTCTACAAATTCCTTTCTTATATTGAGGAATTTCCCTTCTATCCCTGTTTTGCTGAGAGGTTTGTTTTGTTTTGTTTTGTTTTAATTCAATCAGGAATGGGTATTGGGCTTTATTAATTGCATTTTTGCATTGATTGAGATGATCACGTGACTTTTGTTTTATATATCTGGTATATTACATTGATGTATTTTTCCAATGTTGAACCACTGTTATATACCTGGTATGAATCCCACTTGGTCGTGATTTTTTTCTTTTTTTCCTCTATGTGCTGTTGAATTCTATTGGCTAGAATTTTGTCAAGAATTTTTTCATGTATACTCATGAGAGCTATCGGTCTGCATTTTTCTGTTTTTAGTGATGTCTTTGTCTGGCTTTGATATCAAGGTTATTCTGGAGTATTCCTTCCTTTTCTGTGCTTTGATTTTAATATAGTTTTACCACTTAAGCTTACATCTCTAAACACCATAGTTTAGTTTTGCCTTTTTATAAACGAACCATGCACAATGTATTCATTTTTGCTTGGCTTCTTTTACTTGATAATGTATTTCTGAGATTCATCTATGTTGTTATGTGTAGATAATAGTTTATTCTTTTTTATTACTATATACATTTTCATTATAAAGGAACTCTTATAGTATAGTGGTTAAGGCATTTCACTGCTAATTCAACTTTGGTGGCAGTTTGAACCCACCAACTGCTCCACAGAAGAAAGATGAGGAAGTGTGTTCCCATAAAGATTTATAGCCTTGGAAACACAACAGGGGTCGCTATGAGTTGGAATCGACTCGATGGCAGTGAGTTTGTTTTTTGGTTTGGTTTCATTATAAGATTATACCGCGATTGGTAGTTTTTGCTTTGGGAGATGATGAATAATTCTGCCAGAAACATTATTCCACAGGTATCTTGGTGTTCATTTCTGTTGAGTGCATATCTACAAATGGATACTGTGTGCTAGAGCTGTGTATATATTCACTTTTAGCAGATAGTATTTTCCAAATTAGTTGTAACACTCTTTACTACCTCCACCAACATATGAGACTTTCATGTGTTCCATAGCTTCACCCTCACTAAACATTAAAGCTGTTTTTGTCTCAATTGTTCAGATGAAGAAACCAAAGCTCATCCAAATTCAGTGAGGAGATGGTGCTGCTGAGGTTCTACTCCTGGGTCTCTGGCTGCACACCTGCACCTTCCTCCTTGGGAAGGCAGGTAGAATGCAGGTAAAACATTCCACAGTGGGAAGCCCTGCAGTCTCATGGCAAGAAGTATAGATGAATAACATGTTGAGGGAGGGTATGCAGTTGGGAACAATAATCCAGTTAATCACAACTCAGAACAACTGTTAGTAGAAGCTCCTGGCAAATGTGCCTGACCAGAATAGATGCTCAATAAACACTGTGTAATAAAAACTCCTAGAGAGCAGACCCCCAGTGTGTCCTCTGAGGCTATTGTGTGGGAACAGTCCCCCCTCCATGCCTGGTTCCAGGATGGGTTGACTTCTCGCCCTGGCATTCAACCAGTGTCTAGAGAGAGAAGACTGTGTCATAATGAGCCAAGTGCTTTGAGTTCCTCAGAAGAAAGATCCCAATTGGAGGCCACAAGAACTGTTATCAGCTACTTAAATATCCATTTACTCATCCACCTCTCACAAAGTACTCTATTTATTTGCACACTCATAGCCATATAGCAGCAGAGGGAGAATTCATTAAGGCAAATTGTGAGGGTAGCTTTCCAAAAAAAAAATTATAATCTCTCTGTTTTATGTAGCCCATAGTTCCCTGTTTAATGAGGACCCAGCAAGTCCATTTTCCTTAAGGGTTTAATAAAAGTATAATTTAAAAAATTAAGACAGATGGGGAAAGTGCCTGGGGAAGCTACTTTTCCCATTAACTCAGAGAGCAGACCTTCTCGGTACTGATGGGTAGGGAGAAGGAAGACTCCAGGAGCTGCCGAGAGTTTTTTTAAGGTTGAATAAAATGGCAGCCTAGGTTTATGCAGCCCAGGGATTCCTGCCGAGTAGATCAGAATTAGATTTATGGGTTGAATAATGGGACTGTTACTAGCTGGCAGTTTAATTAATGCTGATAAAGGAGCTTTGCTTTCTCTTAGAGTTTGAACTTTAGAGCACTAGAGAAAAGAGATGTTTACGTTTTTAAAACCTTCTGAATAATCTCGGTTGCCTTTGAATGAGAGGAAACTGAGGTGTGTGAGGGAGGGAGAGTCGTGGTGTGGCTGTGGCTGATGTCCAGGCAGTTCTGGATTCCCTGCATGTGACCACGTGGCATACCAGGCACAAATTGTTTATGGCAGTTCAGCTTATGTCTATTATGTTGTCGACACTGGCTTCTTATAGTAAGATTGAACCTGATATATAATCATTTTAATAATTATATAATTAAAGGAATGAACTCTGATGGCACAATGGGTTAAGTGCTTGGCAGCTAACCAAAAAGTTAGTTTTTTGGTGATCTGCTCCTGTAAAGATTATCGCCAAGGAAACTCTATGGCTGTCATGCACAAAGTTGCTATGAGTTGGAACTGACTTGATGGCACCCACCAGCAACCTGATTAAAGAAGGTAAGAATTGATGCTGTTCACACGTTTAAGTGCTTATTTCATTGATTTCCACTGAGAAGCTGGTGTTATTGTTATTATCTCCATTTGAGAGATCAGCAAACCATGGCTCAGCCACACTGACAGAAAATGGCAGAAATGGGACTAGAACCTCTGTCCATGGCTTTTCTTTCTTTCTTTCTTT
>NW_006922934.1:55475-56944 GCF_000298275.1 Orycteropus afer afer | reverse complement strand
TCCTCCAAGTGGTTCACAGTGGTACCTGGGCACCATCTAGTTCTTCTGGTCTCATAGTTGTATAGGCTGAGGATCACATGGCGTAGCAGTCACTTGGACTAATTGTTTCCATGAATCTTTGGTTTTCTTCATTCTTCTTTGCTCTGGCTGAGGAGAGATCCATTGTTGCATCTAGATGGCCACTTGCAAACTTTTAAGATCCCAATTGCTACTCGCCAAAGTAGTATGTGGAACAATGTTTTGTGTAGTATGTTATGCCAATTGAGCTTGATGTCCCTTGTGACTATGGTCCCGAGCCCACAAGAACCTGTGTCCATGTCTTAAACCCTGTGCTACTCTTTTCTATGGGGCAAATGGACTAATTGAGACTCGGAGAAAAAAACTGCTGCAATTGAGTCTATTCTAACTCATAGAGACCCCCACTGGGTTTCCGAGTCGGTAAATCTTCACTGAAGTAGATTGCCCAGTCTTCCTTCCACAGAGTGGCTGGTGGGTTTGAACCGCCATTCTTCTGCTTAGCAGCCAGATCCCTTATGCATTGTGCCACCAGAGCTCCTTTGAGACTCAGAGAAGTGTTATACAATTCAGAAGACTGAATAGCAAGTGAGTGTGGAGTGGGGACTAGATTTCTGGTCTAGCAGCTTTCCCTAGTACATATGCAGAATTTAATAGAGGGACATTGACTTATTTTATTAGTCGGCATAGTACTCATTAAGGAAGGGAAAGATGCTCCTCTGCTCATCTCCAAAACTGTAAGCAGAAGTCACATTGATTGAGGACTCACTGTGTTATCAACACATTCTGAGTGCAGTATGTTCATTATTTCACCTAGTTGTCACAATAAATGCCTTGAGGAAGGGATGTTTCTAACTCCAAGTTAGAGATAAGGAAGCTGAGCCTCGGGGAGGTGAAATGACTTGTCCAGCGTCACACAACTTGAAGTGGCTCAGACAGAATTTGGACCCAGGTTGTCTGAAATTCCCAAGCCTTTGCACTGAACCCCAAGAAACGATTGCTGAATTTTCCTCCAGTTCACTTGACTAGTGTCCCAGCTGCCTCTATCCCCGATAATTGAGAAGTGACTGATGCAGCCTAGTCTGTCACACCTGGGAGTTATTTTTAGCAAGTACTGTAGAAATCCTTCTTTCCCAAAGGTAAGAAGGAGTCTTCTTTCATGCATCCCCAGTTGGCATCTTGTTTTATGGTCTCCTTGATGTGCTGTGTTGTAAATTGTGAGGCCCATGGACCTTACTGAGATGGATAGGTCCCTGAGTGAGAGTGAATCGGTCAGCAGTTTTGGAAACACTCTCTTCTCTGCTTTTCTTGGGCTATCATTCACGAAGTCATCATCGAGGGAACCAGATTTCCTTTCTGACCAGGAGAATGTCTTTGGTTTCTTTCTATGTTTAGTTCAGAAGTAGTAACAGAATATTTTGTTTCTTTGCCATGTGGTCAAATATATTTGAATT
>NW_006922934.1:52462-53375 GCF_000298275.1 Orycteropus afer afer | reverse complement strand
CAACGTCAAAGAAATTGAAGAAATTTTACCAACTTCTGCAGCCTGAAATTGATCAAACATGAAATCAAGATGCATTGAAAATTTCTGGTGATTGCAATGCAAAAGCTGGAAACAAAGAAAGATTAGAAATAGAAATGATGCTGCCAGAGATGGCGTGATAGAATTTTTCAAGAGCAATGAGTTATTCATTGCAGATACCTTTTTCAGCAACATAAATGGCAACTATACACATGTATTTCACAGGATGGAACACACAGAAGTCAAATCGACTACATATGTGGAAAAAGACAATGGAGAAGCTCAATATCATCAGTCAGAACAAGGTCGGCTGTGGAACTGACCATCAATTGCTCCTGTGCAAGTTAAGATTGAAGTTGAAGAAAATTAAAACAAGTCCACGGGAGCCAAAGTGTGACCTGAATTCCACCTGAATTTAGACACTATCTCAAGGGTGGATTTGACTCATTGAACAGAAATGACTGAACACCAGTCGAGTTGAGAGATGACATCAAGGACGTTGTATAGGAAGAAAGCAAAACATCATTGAAAAGAAAGAAAGAAAAGACTGCAGGAGATAGCAGAAGAGTCTCTGAAACTTGATCTTGAACACGGAGTAGCTAAAGCAAACAGAAGACATGAAGTAAAAGAGCTGAACAGAAGATTTCAAAGGGTAGCTTGAGAAGACAAAGTAAAGTAGTATAATGAAATGTGCAAGGACCTGAATTTAGAAAAGCAAAAGGGAGGAATATGCTTGGCCTCTCTCAACATGAGAGAACTGAAGAAAAATTACCTCACATACCATACAATTCACCAATTTAAGTGTACAATTCAGTGTTTTTAGTATATTCAGAGTTGTGCAATCATTACTATAATCAATTTTAGAACATTTTATTACCTCAAAAAAAAAAAAAAA
>NW_006922934.1:50162-51192 GCF_000298275.1 Orycteropus afer afer | reverse complement strand
ATATCTCATTGTGGTGATTTGCATTTCCCTGGTGACTAATGATGTTGAGTATCATTTCATGTGCTTGTTGGCCATTTGCATATCTTCTTTGGAGAACTGTCTGTTCAGATCCTTTGCCCACTCTTTAGTTGGTTGTTTATCTTTTCATTATCAAATTGTATGAGTTCTTTATACATTCTGGATACAATCCCTTCTCAGATATATGATTTGTAAATATTTTCTCCCATTCTGTGGGTGTGTTTCAGTTTCTTCATGGCATCCTTTGAAGCAAAAAAGTTCTTGATTTTGATCAAGTCCAATTCAAACCACTCTTGCTTTTGTCACTTGTGCTTTTGGTGTCATCTCAAGAAGGCTTTGCTGTCTCTTCCTGAGAATTTTATGGTTTTAGCCCTTACATTTGAGTCCATTATTTATTTTGAGTTAATTTTTGCATATAGCTTATGGAAGAAGTTCAACTTTATTCCTCTGCTTGTGAATATCCAGTTTTCCAGTACCATTTGATGAAAAGACAGTTCTTTTCCCATTGAGTTGTCCTGGCATCCTTGATATGGTCAAATATCAATTGATCATAAATGTAAGGGTTTATTTCTGGATTCTCAGTTCTGTTCCGTCAATCTGTATGTCTGTCCTTATGCTATGACCACACTGCCTCAATATTATGGATTTGGAGTGTGTTTTGAAGTCAGAGAGTGTGAGCCCTTAGCTTTGTTCTTTTTATTTAAAGATTGTCTTGGTTCTTCAGAGTCCCTTGCAGTTCCATGTGAATTTTAGTATCAGCTTGTTAATTTTTGCAAAATAAAATAAAAGCCAGCTGGAATTACGATGGCATTGCATTGAATCTGTAGATCAATTTGAGGATTGAGCATCTTAATCATTTAAACAATATTGTTGTTGTTGTTAGGTGCCATTCAGTCAATTCCAACTCATAGTGACCCTGTGTACAACAGCACAAAACACTGCCCTGTCCTGCACCTCCTCACAATCCTTGCTATGCTTGAGCTCATAGCCACTGTGTCAATTCATCTCATTG
>NW_006922934.1:36402-49442 GCF_000298275.1 Orycteropus afer afer | reverse complement strand
CTTTGTCCTCATCCTACTAGGCAGCGACTGAGATCACTGTGACCCACGGTGTGTAGGAGGATAAGTTGGGCCCTCTGCTGAGTGTGCTGTATTATATATATCTATCGATGATGATGATGATGGTGATAATGAGTTGAGTACTGTGCTAAGTGTTCTCTATCCATTATATCATTTTATTCTCAACACATTCCTGTGAGGTAAGAGTTACTATTATCCCTATTTTGCAGATGGAAGAGTCGAGGCTCAGAGAGGCACACATCTAGTAAGTGGCAGAGCACGTATGTGAACTCAGGTCTCTGACATCCAACTTCACCTGATCCCAGCCCACCCCACCATGTCATCTCCCAAGTAAATGGGAATTTGCCAATAATTGCCTTTACATTCCTATTCACCTTGGATGCCGATCTTCCAGTTCACAAGCACAGTACTTGAAAGTTGTCCCGACTCAACTCATGGCCCCTCTTCAGATATGAAAGTGGCAGCTGGCCTCCCTTTCTGCAGATGTGTATCCTTGTCATCCTTGGATCCTTGCTCAGCTGGAAAACCCGATCAGACCTCATGAGAGGACTCTATTTTATACAGGTGCCTGGGTTGGATCCCACCCAGATCTCCTAAAACAGAATGCCCTGGGTTAGGGGAAATTGCGCAGAATTTAGGAATCCCGCTTTTCATAAGAACCTCAGGTGAGTTCCATGATCAGGAAAATCTGGAAAATAGTAGAGTAATGGAATTCATCCATTCCCCCTTTCAGTCATCCATCCATCTGTTTCCTCATCTTTCAATGGGGATAATAACACAGCTGGCTTATATAGTTGTGAGGCTAAAACGAGGATATATGTGAGGATGTGGTAAGAGCTAATTAAGGCTTACATTTAGACACTTCCTGTGGTTGTGTCCAGGGGCCTGGTGACACAGTGGTTAAGCAGCCCACTGCTTAACCGAAAGGTTGGTGATTCGAACCCCAGCTACTCTGCAGGAGAAAGATGTGACAATCTGCTTCATAAAGATTTATAGTCTTGGAAACCCCATGGAGTGGTTCTACTCTGTCCTACAGGGTCACTATTGAGCAGGAAATGACTGGATGGCAACAGGTCTGGGTATGGGCCTGGCCCTCTCCTGGTTGTTAGAAAGACAGCAAAAGCAGACAGACAAGGCCCTGCCCTCCTAGAGCTGACCATATAGCAGGAATGAGTATAGATTCTGTCATTGGATCAAGCTGATTAAACTCTCACCCTTGCCACCCACAATATCATCATAGATAAACTACTAATATCCTGGGATCAGTTTTCTCAAATATGAAGTGAGAATTAAAATAAAATTATTGTTATTAAATAATAATCAGAATTAAATAATATATGTAAAGTACCTTACTACATGTTAGGAGATCATTTAATGTATGCTGATTTTTCCCTTTGCCCTGGTACTTTTTTTTCTTTTAAAGAAACCAACCATACTGTCCTGTTCAAGAAGGCCAGTAATAATAGTAGTAAAAGTAATGATAATGACTTCATGTATTGAATGCTTCCTACATGCTAGGACCTTTTTGTTTATTTTCAGTAAGAACAAGAGTAAGAAGACAAATACGTCAGTGGTGCTTATCACATGCCAGACATTGTAGGCACCTTGTGGTATTAACCTACTCATTTCATGCTTACAATTACCTTAGGAAATAGGTATAATCATTACTCCTATTTTATGAAAGAAAAAACTGAAACTCAGAGAGAGAGAGAGAATAACTTCCCTAAGGTCACACAGCTAGAAAGTTGCAGAGCTGGGATTTGAACCCAGCATCTATTTGACTCTGGAGTGTAATATTTAGCTGCCACTTTGAGTGGCTTCCCACGGAGAACCAAAACCAAACCAAAAACACTGCCATCGAGCTGATTCTGACTCATAGTGATCCCCATTGGGTTTGCAAACCTGTAAATCTTCACGGAAGCAGACCGCCTCATCTTTCTTCTGTAGGAGCAGCTGTTGGGTTTGAACCACCGATCTTTTAGTTATCAGCCCAAAGACTTAACCACAGCACTCCCAGAGCTTCTTTCCCACAGGGAAGTGGCTGTGAAATGCACAGAGAATTGGTGGGCAAGAACATGAGCCCCGTGACCACTCAGCACACCTGCGAACTGAAACACATCACACTGAGTCCCTGCAGAAATTTCCCTGTGACAAAAAGATAACCAGACTTACCTCATCCCCACTGACCTTGTGCAGAGCCAGCCCAGCCACAAGTTCTCCTACGACACAAGAATTTGGAGAGCCCCCTGGAGAGATTAGCTTTCTCTAATCTCTCCAGGCACAAGGAGAGCTGGGGAGACATGAAAGGCAGTAGTTATTTATTCCATGAATAGATAACAGCAGGCCATTTAGGGGGAGCAGTGGCAGGAAGATGAAAACGCTGTTAATACAGTTGGAAGCTCATTTCTTTCAGAGTGGTCAGCAGCAGCTAGAGTGGACGAAAACGAGAAAATACTGCAGTGGGCTCTCCTGACAGCACAAATTATTCAGGAGATATTAAAGTGCATTGTTCACCACTGTAAACATTTTTTTGTTGTTGTTTATGAAATCTGTTCAAAGGCTGAATAACATTTATAGGTGTTTGTGTGTGTACTTGCATTGCTTTTGTTCTGTATCCTTTGTAAATCATGGCCTTTAGCTGATGAATTCCACAGTGGCTAGATTGGGCCTACATAGTACCGAGTGAATCTGTGGCCCTCTGGTTCTCTGGGTAATTGTACTATTCTTGGCACCTGCAGTGCTGCAGATGGGGTTCTGGGACATCGGGAGCCGATCTGAGGCTGACTGATGGAAGCAGAAGAAATCTCCAAGGAAGTGGAGTGTATGTCTCCTTGCTTCTGTGAACAACTGCCTCCTTTGCCATGAGACCAGAAGAACTGGATGGTGCCCTGTTGCCATTACTGAACATTTTGATCAAAGGTTCTGAAAAGAATCCTAATCAAAAATGAGGGGCGGGGGGAAGATGCAGAATAGAATTTCAATTTCTCATGGAATCCAGACTTCATGGAGCCATTGAGGCTGGATGAATCCCTAAAACTATTGCCCTGAGATAATCTTCCAACCTTCAACCAAGAATATCCCTGAAGTCTTCTTAAACCAAACAACAGTTTAAAGAATGTCTATCTTGAGGAGCATTGTGCTACTTTAAAGAACTACCCACCTGGGATCAAGTGGACGGCACCAACTCCAAAGCTTAGATGGAAACCTTAGGGACAGTGCGTTTAAGTTATCCGGGGAAGGACAATTCAGAAAAGGAGGCAACAGGGTTGCACGACTTGCAGAATGTTGTCAGTGTCACTGAATGGCACGTGGAGAAACTGTGGAATGGATTTATGTTCTGCTGTGTATACTCTCAGCAACGGTAAACAAACAGGAATGCTCCGGTTCTGGGAGGGGTGTGGCCATGAGAAGATTGACGGTGTCTCCCAGTGTGTATCCCTTGGGAACCCCATGTGCCCACCCAGAGAGAGCCCTCGGGAACAGAATTTGGGGAATTCTTGCATCTGTGGCCTCAGTGGGAGAGTCCCAGTGTGCAGTGTCATGTTCAAGGCTGGGCCATTCTTAAGGCAAAGGACCCCTTTACATGGCTTAGTTCCACTTTTCCCGGCTGCTCATCTGGCTGGACACTGCAGAACTCTGGCTCCTTGAGGGTGCTGTCAGAAATACAGCTTTTAAGCGCTAACATTGAGCAAAGCTGTTAAGCATTGTAATTAAGCAGTGGTAGCATCTACATACACAATTATTAGCTCCATTATTTGGAATGAAATGACTTGTCAATTTAGTTAATTAACTGCTCAAATGAGACCATTTACTGGTCTGACAGAATTTTTCTCCCCCTGAATTAGTTCCCTGCTTGACATGGACTCATCCATATCACCTTTTTCACTGTTAGGATGAATTCATTATTGAAGCCGTTAACCAGTTTTATAGATTGGTTAAAACCACCACTTCGGGAGTCAGGCCCATCAGGGTGAAATCCCATCACCTTCATTTTGTACTTGGGTGACTTTGGGAAAATTACTTAACTTCTGTATTGCAGCTTCAGTTTTCTCCTCTGTAGAATGGGAACAATAATCATTGGACCTGTTTCTTTGTTTACTGTAGTGAAAATACACGTAACAAAAAATGTGCCATCTCAACAGTTTCTATCTGTGCAATTCAGTCACATTGTGGACCAATTTTATTAGGTTGTGAAGAGCAATGGGAAAAATGAAATAAAGATAAAAAGCTTAGCATATGACGGACACAGCTAAATGTTGGCTGTTACTATTATTATTTTTATGCCTGTTATTACAAGGGAAGGGTTAACGGCTAGAATGTAAACTTTTCTTCCAGTCTCAAGGATGCTTGAGTAAGACGGACCCTGTATGATCTCAGCTAAAGGAATGTAGCCATTGGAGAGAAATGAGAGTCTTGCTGGGGTTGCTCTAAGCTGATGACTAACCCATGTTGTTGTTGTTATGTGCCGTCAAGTCGGACCCAACTCATAGCGACCCCTCCTTGGGTTTCCGAGGCAGTATCACCATGGAAGTAGATTGCCCCATCTTCCTTCTGAGCCCATAGATGTCCCTAAACATGCAGTACATGGTTGCTGAGTTTGTTTATTGCATAACCTATAATTTACAGACTGCATCTGTGCTGGAGGATAACAGCTGTACATGCCTCCCTCCAGATCCGACACCACTAGCAAGACCCTGCAGCTTCCTTGTGATCATGTGACCCACAGTCACCCCAACCCTCATCCCTTATGACCAAAATGGTGATTGGGACCTTGGACATTGACTCTGGGTATCCAAGGCCCTCATGATCTGGTCAGGCCAACACAGACTCTGCTGCCTGTTCTGCATCCCCTTGTAAAGCCATGAAAACCTCCCGCCAGGGCAGCTCGCTGTGTCCTATGAGTTTAAGTGACAATCAGAAGCAAGAATGCACTCCAGTGGTCTTGAAATTGTTACGAGATTTTCAGGTAGTAATACCTGGGCTTGAATCAGCGTTGCTGCTTATTCACTGTGTAACTTTAGGCAAGTTACTTAATCTCTCTGAGCCTCACATTCCTCTTCTGCAAAATGGGGTTAAAAATACCACCCAATAGGATTGTGAAGAAGTAAATGTCAAATACCTTCAAAAGCATCTGGCCCCAAATTGAGCAATAACTGTGTAAAATACCCAACACAATGCCCTGTACTAGATCTGGGCAAGGGGATTTTAGTTTCCATAGAATTCTGTCCTGTTCACCAGGGGACACCTGAGGCCAGAAATCAAGTCCTCAGCTGCTTATATCATTATCCTTTGCCCAGCATTTAGCTCTTTCTGAACTCTCTTGGGGAATGTCTTAATCTACAAATAGAGTATAAGTATCCTGAGGTCAGAGTATCTGACTAAATGCTGTAAATATCTACATTTTGTGTGGACACGTACAGTATTGAAGAAACCTGGACAGGTATGGTGATGTCATGTAGTGAAGGCCAGGCTAAGGCTTTGGACTTTATCCTGTGGGTAATGGAGGGCCATGGAAGGTTTTTGAGCTGAGGAGTGTATAGGAACCGTAAACAAACTAAACTGAACTCACTGCCATTTCTGACTCGTAGCCACCCCCATTGGGTTTCTGAGGCTGTGAATCGTTACAGAAGTAGATTGCCCATCTTCCTTCTGTGGAGCAGCTGGTGGGTTTGAACCGCTGACCTTCTGGTTAGCAGTCAAATGTCTTATCCACTATGCCACCAGAGCTCCTTAATATGAACCATACTATCTTGATAATAAAGAGGATGATGATAATGACAATAGCATCGATCACAGTGAAAGTTGATCTCTTTGAACCAAGAACTATGCTAAGAGCTTGACATCCATCCTGGTCCTTAGTCCTCACAATGACCCTGCAAGCTAACAATAGTTTGGTAATTGCCTGTGTGCTGGCTGGATGGAAGGGCACAATGACTGGAGTCTCTTGAGACCTGATACAGGTCTCAATTAGGGGAGGTCAGTGAGAATGAGATGGACGAGACCCTGAACGCATATTTGCCAATTTTACTGGTCAGCCAAACATCTCCTTAGTTTAAGTAAACTGTAACCAAATCAGTGTAATCCTTTGTGTCAGAGCAGCTGGATGTAGTCATGGCTGTACAGAAAGAGCCTTACTGGGCTTGAAGGTGACGGTCTGACTCATTTGTAGCTTGGCTGCAATTCTCTGGTGGAGACCTTCAAGAAGTGTCTGCTTTGCATGGTGTGATGTATGGTGTAGCTGCTTTGGTACAATGTCCTCCTTTCTAGAGGCTCTGTCTCCTGACTGGACAGTTCCCCTTCTCTTCAGTGAAAATCTCCTCTGCATTCTTCTGAGAATTCTGACTGGCACCGACTCTGTCGTTCCTTCTCCACAATTCCAGTTCTCCATATCACCACCATTCTTCCCACTTACTGAAGTCAGAAACCAGTGTCCTCTGAGCAGCCTTCTCTACTGTCAGATCCCTCACCAAGCTGGCCAGTTTGAACCCCCTAACAGTGTCTTTACAAGGTCCCCAGGGGTGCAAACAGTTTGCATTTTTCTACTAACCAGAAGGTTGTTGGTTCAAACTCACCCAATGGCACCACAATTGATTTCAGTCTGGCAGTCTGCTTTCATAAAGATTACAGCCAAGAAAATTCTGTGGAGTTCAGTTCTGTAACACATGGGGTCGCCATGAGTCAGAATCAATGCTCCAGCAGTGGGTTTGTGTTATTTGTGGTTTGTTCGTTTTGTTCTGTTTTTTAAGAGCTCTTATATCCAGTCCCTTCTTTCCATCCCCACCTCTACCACCATCCAGAGCACCATGACTGCTCACACCAAGGACTGCAACAGCCTCCTAACTGGTCACCTTGCCTCCAGTCATGTGTCTCTACCTGTTCTCTGTGCCACAGCTCGGAAGCTGGTTGCAGAATTCTAGTCTGACATTCTGCTTCCTTGCTTCAAAACCCAAACTCCACGTCCTGGCATTGAAGGCTGGTGATAACCTAGCCCCTTCCTATCCCCAAGCCACCCCTCCTTGCATGCTCCCCCCACACCCTACCTTGTGCAGGTCCCCAAAGCCCCAGATGCTCAGACTCTTCCAGCAAGGTGGGTCCTCCGCCTGACACTGTGAAGCCCCAGTAGGTGACCCCATGTCTCCTCCTCCATCTCTGTCCTGGCCTCACCCCTTTCTTCACCCCCATCAGCATGTGGGGTTAGGAAGTGAGAACCATATTTCCCTGACAGTTTCCTCTAGGGTTGCATCTGCGGTTCGAGTTGAGATTGATGAACTTTCAAATGATGAGGTTTCCAGGGGGCATTTATTGACATATAAATCAAAATCCAATTTATGTGAAGGAAAATCCCAGCTGGTTTATATGGCAGGATTATGAAACCGTTTTTGCCTTGTGCACAGCCTCTCATATGATGTGAAATGATTTTTACCTCCCACACAGAGGCTTGGCTTTTTAATTTCTGCTGGCACATTCCTGGGGTGACCCTGACACTCGGCTACTGTGTTCAGTTTGAGCCATCCCCATATGCATGGCATTCTGGAATTAAGAACTTATGATACTAGTTTAACTGAAGGAAGAAGGCAACTAAAACGTATTGTGTGCCAGAGACATCCCTACAGTATCCTATTTTAACCTCACAGCAATCTGCAGGGTACTTGACATCAGTATCGATGGCCTTGCTCTCAGCCACATGACTGTCTTTCCATTCTTTTCCTCTCACTCCCCAAACTAGGAAATCTTTGGCTGAGAGGGTACATTAACTGTCTTTTCCTGCATAACAAATGATTGCAAACTCAGTGGCTTACAAGGACTCACACTTATGACCTCACAGTTTCTGTGTATTAGGAGTTAGGCGTGGGTTAACTGCCTTCTGTGCTCAGGGTCTCACAAGGCAGCAGTCAGGGTGTTGCTCTGGTCTCATGGGAGGCTCAGCTGGAGAAGGAGTCACTTCCAAGTGCGTGTGGTTGTTGGCAGCACTTCACTCCTATGGGCTCTTGAACTGAGGACCTCAGTTTCTTGCTGTTATTGGCTAGAGACCACCCTTGGTTCCTTGCCATGTGGGCCTTTCCAACATGATCACTCACTTCTTCAGGAAGAGAGACAGAGAGTCTACAAGCTAGATATATGTTGCAATCTTATGTCACATTATCACAGAAGAAATACATCATCTTTACAGTATTCTGTTGATGAGAAGCCAGACACAGGGCCCATCCACACTCAAGTTGGGGGGACTACATAGGCATGAGTACCAGGAGATGGGGATCATCAGGGCCACCCTGAAGTCTGTCTGAAACAGAAGGATGAACACCTTCAAGGTCACTCAGCTAGTTGGTTGTAGAGTTGGGATTTTCACTTGAGGGCCCACACCCTCAACACTCTACTGTCCTATCAGCTGATTCCATAGCCTGTGATATCTAAAGTTCTTCCCTGGAGGTTTACCCTGATTGCCAAAGCCTGGGTCATCTGTCCATCTTTAGAGCTGCTATAGGAGCTCTGGTGGTGCAGTGATGAAAATGTTTGGCTGCTAACCAAGAGATCTGTGGATCAAACCCACCAGCTGCTCCACAGGAGAAAGATGAGGCAGTCTGCTTCTGTAAAGATTTACAGCCTTGGAAACTCTATGGGGCAGTTATACCCTATCCTATAGGGTCATCATAAGTCAGAATCAACTTGGTGGCAGTGGGTTTTGGGGTTGGAGCTGCTGTGGGTCATCCCCACCCAAACCATAAAATTGAGTGTAGGAGTGAAGCAGTTCTTCAAAAGACAACTGGGTGTCCATTCCTGGGAGCACACCTCCACAGGCTGACATTCTCTGGTGCAGCCCAACCAGCCATGATCCACCATGGTCTTCGGGAAAACTCACTTGACTGCTCGGGGATAAAAGCCATCACAGGTCTTCCTCCTTGTGGTCATCCCTCACAAAAGAGGCCTGGGCCATCTGTCTTATTTAAGTCTTACTGCTGTGTTTTTATTTTTCTGCCAACACACACAGCCTCCAAGTTTGCAACTCTTCAAAGTCTTGAATTCTGAACAAGACTTGGGTTAACTCCTACATGGCTGCCATATATAGTTGTATGGGTTGTGCACTGCACAAGAGTTGCCTGCCTAAGAGGGCAAGTGGATCATATAGAAAGTCAGTGCAGTGAGACCTTATTTCTGGCGGGAGTGAGCACACACAGCATCCCTTCTTTTGTTTGGGTAACACCACCACTACTACTTTTGTTTTGTTAACCTCCTCCCTCCGCTCTCCATCTGCATCCCACCCATTAAGCCAGGCATGGGGCTGTTGCCTGGGAAAAGAGGCATCTTTTTCTAATTCAGGTACAGGGACCCATCTAGACTTGCAGCAGCCTTGATGACTGACTATTTTGAGGGCAGAGGGCCTTCCTCTGGACTTGAGGAGAGATATGATGACTTTGAGAGTAAGGAGCTCACAATTTTTAAAGCCGACCCATGGCTACCTACCAAAAACCAAAAATCAAACTCATTGCTGTCAAGTTGGATCCGACTCATAGCGACCCCTCCTTGGGTTTCCGAGGCAGTATCACTACAGAAGTAGATCACCCAGTCTTCCTTCCGAGGAGCAGCTGGTGGGTTTGAACCGCCAGCCTTCTGGTTAGCAGTCAAATGCCTTAGCACTGCGTTACTAGAGCTCCTACAGCTACCCATTCGTGGTGGAAATTCTGCTTTCAACATGCTGCACCTAGACTCCTAAGTCCACGTGGATAGTCACCTAGCTGCAGAACAAGCAGCTCCGACTGTCATGTGCCTTTAAATAAACCTTAACATCGAGTGCCAAGGTTGGGCTCAATGTTGATTTTCAAACAGAAAGGCTGTGCCCAGGGAGTGAGTATTGAAAAGCCACATAAAAAATATGCAATCAACACCAGCTGTGGTCCAGTTAAATTCAGCGTATCACAGGTGTTTATGGAGATTGCACACAACACACACACACACACACACACACACACACACACTTTACCCAACAAATCACTTATTTTGAAATGCAGAGCTTAGAAAACACAACACTGGTTCTCCAGGTGAGGTCCATGGGCCATTTACTCTTGAATCACCTGAAGACCTTAATGAAAATACAGATTCTTGGTTCCCCCACCACCCAGACCAACTGAATACAAGTGGACAGAGACCTGGAATGGCAGGGAAAGTGGCTCCTTTACAACTGTTAGCTACCATCAAGTCTGTTCTGACTCATGGTGACCCCCGTGTATGCAGAATGAACCGCTCCATCGGGTTTTCAAGGTTGTGACCTTTCTGAAGCAGATCACTAGGCCTGTTTCCAGAGGCACAGTTAACATGAGGAAAAATAGGAAAACAGCATTAATTTTATATGTAGAAACAAGTAGAGAAGGATTGTGCTAATTGACCACATCAAATGCATATTTAATCTTCACTTACTCACTCTTAGGAGTTGGGTGGCAAGAAATAGAAGGCTTATGTCTTGGCAAGAAATGTGCACAGAAGATCATAATCTCATAAAGAAAAGAAAAAAAAAACTGTGTGTTCATTGTTGGGATTCTGTCTGCTCTGGTATCCACTAGGCCCATCATTTACATGTGCTGCTTTATCTTGGTTCACATCCATAAGGAAACAAGACTATGTTAAAATGGTGTGATCTCATGGAATTTCTCATATCTTACATTTCATAGCAGGGCACCAAGTAAGGACTATATAATCTCATTGTTGATGATTGCCATTGAGTTAGCTCCAAGTCATGGCAACTTTATGTATAACAGAATGAAACACTGTCCAGTCCTCTGCCATCTTCTTGAGCAGTGGGATATTTCAGTTCACACTATACAGTATACACTAAAGCAAAATGATTGTATGTAAACCTAACTCACTGGCTGAGTGACCTTGGGCAAATTACTTAACTTCTCTGTGCTTCTGAATTCTCATCTGTAAAGTGGGGATTGTGATAGATTTAATCATCTCGGGTGGCTAAGAGAATTACATGAGATAAGACACATAAAGCTCTTAGCCTGGGAGAGAGTAGGTCCGCAGTACACATCAGTGCTTGTTACGTCTCCAAACAGATCTTACCCTTGACAACCAAAGTCTAATTAGAAGTACCAGTCCATAAATTATCTTCCAGTTTGTGCCTAACATTGACATTAGTCACTGCTCATTTTTACTTCTAATGTACACCCCCAGATAATCATGCAACTTGGAAATAGTGACTTTTCTATCTAACTTAGAAATAGGGAACTGGTTCTTGTAGTTCTCTCTACCAAGATTCTCCTCAAGTGTGATTCAGTCTCACAGTCTCTATCTTGTTTGCACTGGCTTCATTCATTCATTCAGTTGATCAATGAGCCCTTACAGTGAAGACCTATGCTAGACACAGAGGTGAAAGAGATGGCACCTGTCTCATAGAGCTCAGTCTAGTGGGAGAGGGTGACCAACAAAAACAGGCATTGACCCCTCACTGAGATCAAGGAAACACACAGGAAGCTGAGGGGCAGCGGACTAGACACCTCCACCTCACCCAGCCTGGGGTCCATGGGAGGAGACTCCGACATCTAAGGCAAGTCCTAAAAGAAGAAGAGGAAATGCCCAAACAACAGAATAGAGAACAGATGTTGTTGTTGTTAGGTGTCATTGAGTTGCCTCTGATTCATAGTGACCCCACGTATGACAGAATGAAACACTGCCCGGTCCTGTGCCAGCCTCACAATTCTTGCCATACCTGAACCCATCATTGCAGCCACTGAGTCAATCCATCTTGTTGAGGACCTTTCTCCTTTTTGTTGACCCTGGATTGTCCCAACTCAAGAATGTTCCAGGCCTGGGGAGTTGCACATACTCAGATAGGAAAGACACGTGTTTTGGTGAACAGAGAACAGGAAGATTTGAGGGAGAAGGATCAGCAGGGGCACATGTTGTTATTGTTAAGTGCCTTCAAGTCATCGCCAACTCATAGCGACCCTATGCAGAGCAGAACGAAACACCACCTGGTCCTGAGCCGGCTCCACGATTCTTGCTACACTTGAGCCCATCGCTGCCGCCACTGTGTCAATCCACCTCGTTGAGGGCCTTCCCCTCTTTCATCGACCCTCCACCTTACCAAGCATGACATCCTTCTCCAGGGAATGGTCCCTTCTCATAACATGACCAAAGTATGTGAGGCAAAGTTTGGCCATTCTTGCCTCCAAGGAGCATTCTGGCTGCATTTCTTCCAGGATAGACCTGTAAGTTCTTTTAGCAGTCCACGGTACTTTCAGCATTCTTTCCCAACACCACAGCTCAAAAGCATCAACTTTTCTTTGGTCTTCCTTATTCATTGTCCAGCTCTCACATGCATATGAGGCAATTGAAAATACAAGGGCTTGTGTCAGGCGTATCTTAGTCCTCAAGGAGACATCTTTGCTCTTCAGCACTTGAAATAGGTCCTTTGCAGCCGATTTGCCCAGTGCTATACATTGTCTGACATCCTGACTGCTGCTTCCATTGGCGTCGATTGTAGAACCAAGCAAGGTGAAGTCTTTGACGATTTCAATCTTTTCTCCATTCATTGTGATGCTGCTTAGGTCCAGTTGTAAGGATTTCTGTTTTCTTTGTATTGAGATGTAATCCATACTGCAGACTGTATTCTTCAATCTTCATCAGTAAGTACTTCAAGTCATCCTCACGTTCAGCAAGCAAAGTTGTGTCGTCAGTGTATCGCAGGTTGTTACTGATTCTTCCTCCAATCCTGATGCCACATTCTTCTTCATATAGTCCAGATTCTCGGATTATTTGCTTGGAATACAGATTGAATAAGTATGGTGAAAGGATACAACCCTGACGCACTTCCTTCGTGATTTTAAATCATGCAGTGTTCCCTTTTTCTGTTTCAACAACAGCCTCCTGGTCTATGTACAGGTTCCTCATGAGTACAATTAAGTGTTCTGGAATTCCCATTCTTCTCAATGTTATCCACAGTTTGTTATGATCTACACACTCAAATGCTTTTGCATAGTCAATAAAACACAAGTAAACATCTTTCTGATATTCTTTACTTTGAGCCA
>NW_006922934.1:33241-34372 GCF_000298275.1 Orycteropus afer afer | reverse complement strand
CTCAAGCCTCACAGCAACGTACACGCCTCACAGGATGACAAACTGACAGATAAGTTTGTCTCCCTTAGCTGTTGGAAACCTCTGCACCCTCCTCTTACCTAATTCCTACCTGAAACTTGCCACTCTGTGGTCCCCAGCTGCTCCAGGATATTCAGGTTAAAAGGGGTGGGAGGCAAGGCTAGGCTCCAAGCCCCCTAGAGCCAGGAAAGGGAGGAACCAGCAGCAGCCAGGGGACACATATGGACCTTGAAATCCTGTTGAGGAATGTGCATCTGATCATAAAGGTAATGAGGAGCCATGGAGGCTAGCAGGGGAGGGGTGGTCTGATTGGTGCTTTGGAGTGATCACATTTCTGCTCTGGGAGGAACGGTTTGGAGGTCATGAGACTAGTTAAGAGACTAGTTAGGAGGCTGATATGGTCATTCAGGTCCAAAGTGGGATAGCCGTGAGAAAGGAATGGATCCACAAATGTATTTAAGAGGCATAAGCAACCAGATGTGGAGACTGAATGTGGGAGAGGAGGGAGCTGTGATTTCAGGAATGACACCATGTTTTGGGTTAAGTGGCCAGGTGGTGGATGGAGCAGTTTGGGAGGGCAGGGAGTTGTGTGTGGTAGTGATGTTTAGCTACTGTTTGGCTTTTTGTAACCAGGCCACATACCTCTTTAGGTTCAATTCAAGATGCTTACTTGATCTTGCCAGCCATCCTTATGAAGGATGTAATTCCAGGAGGCAGGTTTTACAAATTCTCATGAGGACATCCTCTTGAATATACCCAATTTTCTGCTGTTCATTTTCAAACTCCATATAATGAGATTTATTGAGTCCCTGCTCTGTGCTATTTTCTGGGCTATTTGGCTGAATTAGGAAAACATGGCCCTTGCCCTCATGGAGTTTACAGTCTAGTCTATCTTAGAGTTCCCATGTCTTCTCACTGAAACGTTCAAACTCACTGACCTCTTGGGATGCCTGGGCAGCAATTGGAGTGTATCAGTTAGCTCTTGCTATATAACACACCATCCCCAAAACTTAGGTCCTAAAATAATAACCATTTCTTTAGCTTGCAGTTCTATACTTGGCAATTTAGGCTAGGCTCAGCTGGGTGGTTCTTCTGTTCTTGGCTGGCTACATT